>NC_061513.1:208100526-208136570 GCF_022539505.1 Lolium rigidum | reverse complement strand
GCGAATGGGCAGAGTTGGGGGACGCTCGAGGGGCCCACCCCATAAAGCGGCGCGGCCAGGGGTGGGGCCGCGCCCCCCTAGGGTGTGGCCGTCTCGTCGCCCCTCTTCGTCTCCTCTTCGGACTTCTGGAAGGCTCCGTGGAAAATAAGATCGTGGGCTTTTGTTTCGTCCAATTCCGAGAATATTTCCTGTGTCTAGGATTTCTGAAACCAAAAACAGCAGAAAACGAGAACCGGCGCTTCGGCATCTTGTTAATAGGTTAGTGTCGGAAAATGCATCAAAATGATATAAAGTGTATATAAAACATGTGAGTATTGTCATAAAACTAGCATGGAACATAAGAAATTATAGATACGTTTGAGACGTATCAGCTACTATGTTGTTCATGCCAATTTTGTACTCCCTGAACATGTTGGTTTGCATGGGACTCGACAGTAGTAAGTCTGCTGTTTCATTCTAACATGCTCGGTTACATTGGCTGTTGGTATGCGGCATGCACTCTTTGTTTGCTTATTGTGCGCATTACAATGATCTTGTTAAAACGACGAAATGATGAGTTCCAAATTCTTTGGCAAACAATATTGTAGTGTCTTTGTCTTTCCATTGTTGCTGTCTTAACTTGTAATGTCTTTGTTTCAGATATAGGTGCTACATGGACAACTTAAAAGATTGCCGAATCGCTTCATTGTATTGCTAGGTTTAATTACCATTCAATTTCTCTGGGTTGTGTAATATTTTTTCAAAGCCTTGTAACTCGATGTAATATTTAGTTAGTTTTTATAGTTCTTTCGCGCATTTTTTCTATGGTGCTTGTGGTAAGTGACGCTATCCGACAGAAATCATGTGCTGCGTAAATATTCTCACTATCTAAATCACAAATTCCCATCCCTTAAACGGCCCAATTAAGCGAAATCACATATGTGCCGGCCCGCAAAATCCTAAAGCGCCTATTATGCCGCCATATAAACAGCAACTAAACGGGCTGGCCCACTTGCTTTAATGTTGACCCCACCCTCTAATTGGGCCAGCCCACTTGCTTAAAGGTGCACCCCACACACTAACTGGGCCGGCCCTGTAACAGAAAAGTGGGCGCACGTGCTTATTGGGCCAGCCCATTTGGTAACTGGGCTGGCCTGTTAGCATGAAACTGGGCCCCACAAGCTTATTGGGCCGGCCCGCTAACTGGTTGGGCCAGCCCACCTGATATACGGTGGACCCCACATACTAACTGGGCCGGCCCGTTAACACGATAGTGGGCCCCACATTTATTATTGGGCCGGCCCGCCAACTTGTTGGGCCAGCCCACTTGCATTATGGTGGACCCCTCTTACTAACTGGGCCGGCCCGGTTACACGATATTGGGCCCCACTGCTTATTGGGCCGGCCCACTATCTTGTTGGGCCAGCCCACTTGCTATATGGTGGACCCCACATACTAAATGGGCCGGCCCTTTAACAGGAAAGTGGGACCCACCTGTGTTTTTTGGCCCGGCCCACTACCTTGTTGGGCTAGCCCACTTGCTATATTGTGGACCCCACATACTAAATGGGCCGGCCCTTTAACAGGAAAGTGGGACCCACCTGTGTTTTTGGCCCGGCCCACTATCTTGTTGGGCCGGCCCACTTGCTATATGGTGGACCCCACATACTAAATGGGCCGGCCCTTTAACAGGAAAGTGGGACCCACCTGTGTTTTTGGCCTGGCCCACTGGCTTGTTGGGCCAGCCCATTTGATCTATTGTGGACCCCACGTACTAAATGGGCCGGCCCGATAGCAGGAAAGTGGGACCCACATGCTAATTTGGCCGACCCATTAACTTCTTGGGCCGGCCCACTTGCTTTAAGGTGGACCCCACTTGTTAAATGGGCTGGCCGAATAACAGGAAAGTGGGACCCACATGTCTTGTGGGCCGGCCCTTTTGCCTGTTGACCGGTCAAACGAGTGCATTCGGCCCGGCCCACATGCTTAGTGGGCCGGCCATTAAGTTTTGACCAGTCAACCTTAGAGGTTAGGCTCGGCCCACGTAACTAATGGACCAGCCCAGCTATATAGTTGACCGGTCAAACTAAGTTAGCTGGCCCGACCCGCAAACTTAATGGGCCGGCCCGCTTAAGACGTGGTAGGCCTCGTGTGGGCCTACCATCTACCACGGGGTTTCAGCCGGTTAACGCCGTTAACTGCCAGTTAACGGCGTCTGCCACGTGTCAGTTTGCATGACGTCAGCAGTCAACGGGCTCCCGGAAACACTTCTGCAACGGTCCGATTTTCCATGGCGGAAGGGCGCCCAAGCGCGACGGACCGAAAAAACGTCGTAGGACTTTGCCTGACGCAGTTTCGACAACAGAACCCATATCGTCGGGTTAGGCCCATAGGCGACGAAAAATGGCCCTTAGCGGACGATTTTGGGACGTTGTCTATCAGAACTTTTCTTGTAGTGTAGATCAAATCATCTCTACCGAAAGATCACAGTAAAGTTTATAGCGCTTGACTTGATGATCTACTTCAATTCCAGCAAGTCAAGTGAAACTTCAGTTACTGTGGTAGGTTTTATTTGAAAGCGCAAAAATTCTCCGGTTTTCTATGCATGAATGCAATGCACACTTTGGTGTTCTCTCATTTTGTAGCCTCTAAAACTGGGATACTACATAAAAGCACAACAAATTCATGGCAATAAATAAGACAATTAAACAAAAGAGCCAATGTAAATATGATCAATAAATATCTACCTCATAATAGATTGCCAATTGTCCTAGGACAAGAGGTATTAGGAAATATTTTCGGTGGTAGTTTGTAAGTATAAGTAAGATCATATTTCAAACAAATAAAGCATATGGTAAAAGATAAGAGTTAACCATCATGCAAAGAGAGTTTCTTGATAGCTTCATACCAACATGCAAAGCAATTAATAGCATTCATACCAACATGCAAAGCAATTAACAGAATAATTTGAAGCACGTGGTTTCCCAAAAGGGTATTGAGGGACACGTTGTGAAAAAACATGCCAAGAAAAACTTACACAAATAAGATCCACAAACATATGAGCAATGAATCCATTTAAACAAATTGGAACTTGTTTGAGCAAACATGCCACATAGGAGAGAGATAATTTACAATATCAATTCTATGTGACACAACCTCAAATGTTCACATTTCCTAGGCTTGTAATATGCACAAAGCTTATTACTCCCCCATAATGTGATAAAGAATTTATTTTCACAAGAGGCAAATAAGATCCAACTAGAGATAATTAATGGACATTAGAATTTGAATTTCTCATGAAGATGATAAACCACATAGAGACTAGATAATCTTGCAATATCAATTCTAAGTGATATTCCTCATGTACACACATTGTTAGGATTGTGAAATTCCCAAAGGCATATAACTCCCCCTAAATGGGATAGTCCATTAATCGCTCATAAGAGCCATATAAGATACAACAAGATGCAAAGAGGCTCCAAGACAAACACAAATACATGATTTGCAACCCAACATACATAGATTTCTCAAGAAAAGCAAGTAGGAAGCACAACATATACAAACACATGCTAGGAACAAAACTAACACATGCAAAGGGGCGAGTAACTTTCAATATAAATGAGTTGAGTACATGTTACCGCAAGGAGGAACATTGGATATATGATAGAAGCAAGATAACCAAAAGACTTGGCTTGATATAATATAAATAATGAAGATCCCTTAATTCTTCATGGTATAGCCAAGTCACCAATGTCCTCCAACAAGCACCTATTGATCAAGTTCTGGATTGTTAGTACCCAACTAAGTTGGGTCCTAAGAGGTTAGTCACAATAGGCTTGTCAACCCAAATGGTTCTTTTCTTGACACCACTTTCAGCACCAACATATTTGGCAAATACATTTCCACCCTCATCCTTACGAAGAGAATAAACATCATCAATGGTGATAGAGTTGGATGAGGTACCAATAGTGCAAAAGGAGGAGATGTGGCCCTTCTCACGGCATATGTAACAAGTTCTTTTCTTCTCCTTCTTCTCACTAGATTTATCCACAATGAGAGCATTGGCTTGTTTCTTCTTGGGAAGTGGCATTTCTTAAACTTGAGGTTGAATATGAGTTTGAGCTTGAGTCCGCTTCCCTTTTTTGCTTCTTCTTCAAAGGGCAAGATCTAACATGGTGTCCTTCAATATTGCACTTGAAGCAAACAATCTTGGCCTAGTCTTTGACTTGTACTTGGCCCTTCTTATTCTTGTTTTTCTTGGACTTGTTCTTGTTGTTGGATTTGAATCCAAGTCCACTCTTGTCATTGGGGGATTGTTGCGCACTCAACATCGTGTCAAGTTTGCATTTCCCTTCATGACTCTTTACTAAGTCGTTCAATTGACTTGGGCCTTGAGCTCTTTGATTTCCTCTACATGGTTAGTAACAACACAAGTACTAGAGGAAGTAGAACCTTCATTGTTAGAGCAACAAGGAAAGGAAGATAATTCATCACAATATTTAGCAATATTATGAGTGGATGAATTACTAGGATTAGCACATAGCAATATAGCATTTTGAGTACTAGTGCTAGTATCCACATGAGGCTCAAAAGGTGTTGCCTTTGATATGATAGCCTCATGGGAGGCTACGAGATCCTCATGGGAGCTAGAAAGCTTTCCATGATTTTCTTCCAATTTCCCATAATTGCTAGTTAGCAATTCAAGTTGAGCCCTTAGCTCAACATTCTCCTTCAATATAGATGCTTCACAAGAATTAGAGTTAGTAGCACAAGCATCATCACAAGACATATCAAGAAGAGAGGGTAACATAGCATACTCTTTTAAATATGAAGCTTGTAGTTGCTCGTGTGACTTGGTGAGGATAGAGTGTTCGCTCTCCAAGGCCTTGTGGGCCTTGTCTAGATCATCTAGATCCTTAACAAGTTTATCATGACCAACACCAACTTTGGACTTTTCATTTTTAAGCATTTTTAATTAGTTTTAGCATGGTCTCTTTTCTTAGTGAGTTTACAAAATATTTCATTTTGTGACACTTCAAGGGTTTCAAGTTGCTCCTCAAGAGAGGCTACGGTCTCTTGTTCTTATTCAAGATCATTCTTTAGGGATGCTACATCATTGGCATACTCTCGTTCAAGAGCACCCATTTTATCAATGGTGTTCTCACGCATCCAAATAAGTTTTTGGCTCTCAGTAGCGGTAGTCAAGATTTCAAGGAAGTGAGAGCTAGCAATTTTATCTTTGCAAAGAACCTTGAATACACTCTTACCCTTATCGCGTAGAGATACAACCCAATCCTCTTCTTCATACTCATCCTCATCCTTATCACCACGAGAAATATTAGGTTCCATGGTAGGAGATACCGTGGAACCCTTGGCCATAAGGCATATATGAGAACCGTGAGATAAACATGAGGAGTTACTTGAGGCACCTTTCAAGATCCTGTACCAATAGAATATTTGGTTTCCTCTACATTGTTAGTCACACAAGAACTAGAGGAAATCAAAGCATTTTTATCATGGCCACAAGACAAAGTAAGCATATCATCATGAGATTTATTCAAGCAACTTACACATGATATGCAAGGACTATCAACACAAGCATGTAGATGATTTATAGTGCTAGATGTGTTTACGTCCAAAGATGAAGCATTGCAATGAGATAGAGATGAAGAATCATCAATAGTAAGCTCAATATGAACATTGCAATTTCCATCACCACTCACCATATCATTACCTTGTGTCTTGCCACACATTGGTGAAGTGGATGAAGATGAGAACTCATCACGGCCAGAAGTGGAAGCAATACAATCATCCTCAATAATATTGGACACATCATATTTATCGTGAAGCTTTGTCCATAATTCATGAGCGCTCCCAAAAGGCATGATTGATGAAGTAACTACATTGCTCACAACAATGGAAAACACATGATAAGCAAGAGCATCGAGGCAAGAGTTTTTCTTCTCCTTATAAGATAAATTTTGGGGATCCTTAGGAGAAGAAAAACCCATGTCAAGAATTCGCTCCATGTCCGGGGAAATACCCCGCAAAATATTAAGCACATAAATTTTCCATAGATAATAATTTGTGCCATCAAATATAAACAAGTCATTGTGCGCTAAACCCCTAAATGACATCTTTACTCTCAAGGAGGTGAAGCTTAAAAATGAGAGACATTGCTCTGATACCAATTGAAAGGACACGAATGTCTCCTAGAGGGGGGTGAATAGGCGGTTTAAAACTTTTACGAGATGGGCTTAACAAATGCGGAATAAAACTAGTGTTTACTTTGTCAAGCCCAAAGCCTATATAATATGGTTCACCTATGTGCACCAACAAATTATGCTAAGCAATATCAGCAACTAGGTGATAGCAAGATATATAACTTCAAGCGAGATGGCTATCACAAAATAAAGTGCATAAGTAAAGAGCTCGAATATAGAGATAACCGAGGCACGCGGGAGATGATGATTTATCCCGAAGTTCACACTCTTGCGAGTGCTAATCTCCGTTGGAGAGGTGCGGTGGCTTAGTGCTCCCGAACGCCACAAGAGGCCTCACCTTGAGGTGTGGTTGCTCGATGCACACCAACGCCACAAAGGCCTCACCCCAATGTGCGGTACTCACACCACACACCGAGAGCCAAGAAGGCGCCTCACCTTATTCTCCGGTGACCCTCGCCACAAAGGCCTAGGTCACGGTTCCACTAAGGAATTTCCTTCGATATGGAAATCGGGCCTTACACAAAGCTTGGGGCACGTATCCACAACTTAATTGGAGGCTCCCAAGAAATCTCCACAAAGGCCTCAAATCCGTCTAGGGTTCCAAGAACCCAAGAGTAACAACTTTCTTGCTTTCACTTCAACGAATCACCGTGAGAACTCAAACCGATGCACCAAATGCAATGGCAAGAACACCACAAAGATGCTCAAGTCCTTCTCTCTCAAATTCCAATAAAGCTACAAAAGCTATTGGGGGAATGAGAGTGGAAGAACAAAAAGGATAACACAAATAACTCCAAGTTTCTCCAAGATCTAGATCTAGGTGGTTCCTCTCACAAAGAGAGACATTTGATTGGTAGAGATGTAGATCTAGATCTCCTCTTCTTTTTCCCTCAAAAAGATTCAAGAAGCATAGGAGGAGTAGAGGGAAAGGGGAAGCTCGCAAGGTCAACAATGGTGGAGAGCACAAAGGGGAAGAGGTGGCTGCCTAAGGAGGAAAAAGGGGTCTTAAATACCCCCTCCCATCGAAATATGATCGTTTGGGTCCTCCCAGGCCGGATTATTGCAAAAATCCGACCCCCGAAAAACGGCGAAGGACTTGAGGAAACTGCTCGCTAAGGGGGCCGGATATTTGGCCGGATATTTTGAATCCGGGCCGGATTATCCGCCCCCCGAAAACTGCAGAAACACCAAAACGAGAATGATCATAACATGAGCATCCGGACTCCGATTTTCATGATCTTGGGCTCGTTTCGAAGCTAGTAACAAGCTCTACAAGATCATGCAGGGAAACAACATAGTACAGCAAGGTAGGATATAAAAAATGATGAAAGGTTTGACCTATCTAAAAAAGACATACTGGTAAAACCTCCAACCTTGAAAATGCAACAAGTTGCCCGTGCAAAAACCATTCTTGATGAACTAGAGATTGTCATGAGAATAAGCACAAGCTATAAAACATCACATGGATAAGATTCAAATAACAACCAAGAAAGATGATGCAAGAATGCAAAGGTTTGAGCTCTCCGAAGGATACGATCGAGTTACTCACTCGAGAGCCCTCTTGATAGTACGACAACTAAACACAAACCGGTCTCCAACTACACCATGAGACTGTTAAGAAAGAAATCGTATCAAGAGCAAACCTTAACCTTGCGCATTCCGCTTGAGCTCAATGATGACGATCTTGACTGCAACAAGATGGAATGCCTTTCTTGATTGTGCTTGCTTGACGAAGTCTTGTGGATTGCTCCACCACAATCCATCATGGGAGAGCTTCTTCTTAGGTGCAAAGTGCGATTTCTGACATGGTCTCATTACTAACAAAGTGCGATTTCTTGAAGGGCAGTGAACTAAAATATTGGAAAAGTCATGACTCAATAAGTTGGATTTGAAAATGAGTTGCTCTTTTGATATGCATCTTTCGACATGATCTCTCACTCTCAATTGTTTTAATTCTTGAATCCAAATAATCCTTGGCAAGCAAGTGTTTTCTCGAGAAAGGTAGAATGATAGTTACGCCACCAACCATACTTGTTTTTGAAAGCTTGATTGTAGTTACCTTGGCATGACAAAACTTTATAGTATCTTGCCATTACTCTATCTACGCCAAGCTTCCAGGAGAAGAAGTGAGATCGAGTAGCGGGCACCAATTGTAAGTGAACTTGCATTTTCATTCTTTCGGTATAGACTCCAGTTTCCTTATGACTTTTGTACCTTACTCGAGGACGCTCAAGGTTTAAGCTTGGGGATGTTGATGGCTCGTGAAAACAACCACATTATCTCCATCTAAATGGGGACATTTTTTACAACATCCTAATTCACACTTAGGTGTGCAAATCCTCTACATTAATTGTTTTGTGCAAAAATGGAAGCAAATAGGTGGAAATCAAGGGAAATTAATGAAAAATATCGGCCTAGAATCATGACAGTGTCAACCACAGGATCGCGAGCTAAATAGAAGACTTTAAGTTGTGTTAGTAGGGCATGGAATCGTCAAAAAGTCAACCAGGATACACAAACCAACAAGACCGGTAAAGGCATGAAGGTTTAAGTAGTGTTAGTTGCATGATTTGGAGTTATGCTCAAGTTACAATATTCATATGTCGATAGTGTGGTTATCATCTAGGGGTAACAGTGTAGTCACAAAACTTACTGGATTGTCTAATCTATCTTAAATTCTTAATACCACGCCCCACGCGGCATATAGAGGAATCCGGGGTGGACAATTGATTCGTAAAAACCGCGGCATGCGGAATCATGGTGCACATTAGGACACGCTGCCGAGTGGTGGAGCCGGAACTGCAAATCTGTGATGATTATTTGAATCTGTAATGTCAAATAGATATATTTTTACTAGTTTTTAGTTTTTTTTTTTGCATAACTTATACTTGTAGCAAAGGATTTTCCAAAAACATATGTGGTCAATTGACCACATAACTCTCAATGTGGCTCCACCACTGACGTTGCCCACATCAATGTTGCATTTTTTTATCTTGACTATGATATTGTACATGCGTGTTTCATTTTATCTTTTAAATCTCATCTACTAACGCACAACTCCAGGAGAAAACCTCAATCACGGTCTTATCTCCAATGATACACAACCCTACACAAGAACACGTTGATCCAGTAAGACATGAATTAAACATATACTAGAAGTCTTAATGAGTGACCTTACACCAAAAATAATCTTCACGTGGATTCAATAAACCTAGGTCTCTAGGGAAAAAAAATTTAGTACTCCAATTTGGTAATCTGGATTGAAGGTATCAGCCAATGCATTCCCTTGTCATGGCCATATGAAAACACCTTGGTTGTAAGAAAATAAGGAGGATCACGAGGCTCACAGCTTTCCTTGCCTTATACCATGCCATCCACAGTTGCACGTAAGTGACTAGTTATTTTAATTGTCGTATCTTATAATCATTTCTATCAATTTATAACATTGTCACATTGAAGAACATTTTGTACTATATTTCAGTTTCTTTGAGCAATACTTGCAAAAGCTAGATTGAAGGCCTGTTTTGTACTAGTAACACATTATATGTTATTCTTTTCTCTATTGGGAATAAGGATCATGTTAGAATCACTATTACTTGCAATGAGTTTAGACATGTTGTCTATGTCTTTCCCACTAGCTAGGTTGCATGACTAGTATTTCTACTTTCATGGTCATGTTTATCTCCTGTTTTAATATTCATATTGAAAATTGCTCATTTATTTAAATTGGCATACACAATGCTAGGTACTGGGATAATAAGCATCACTCATCAAGGATGTTCAGCCGTGTCATTAATCAACTAATCCATCTGATCCAAATTTAAGTGTCACAACTTTATATAGATACGAAGGTATGTACATATGAAAATGCATCGAGGTACATCTATATTTATAAAAAGTTGCGACACTTAATTTGGAATGGAGGTAGCATTTTGTACTAGTGCACGTGCCTTGGTAAGAATATAAGACATACGAAAGCTTGTAAGTGTACCACCATACACAAATATAAGCACCTGACATAGGACAAGTACCTCCCTTTTTTCTAAAAAAAGATACATTTATATGTAGATAAAACTGCAACACTTAATTTAGAACGGAGGTAGTAGTATTTTGTAGCAGTGCATGTGCGTTGGTAAGAATATAAGACGTAGGAAAGCTTATAACTGTACCACCGTACACAAATCCAAGCACCTTTTCCTATATCGAGGGTCATAGTTTCAACTTTCATGAATATTGCCACACGGGCAAATCGGTGCACTGAGGGAGAGGTGTACGTTAGAGCATGTCTAACAGGCCTCTTACTTTTCTGCCCCGTATAACGCTTGAATGTCGCCCCGTATAAAAAAAATGGTCGATCAGACACCGCTCCGTCTAGCAGAACCCGTATTTGACCCGTATATTTGTAAATTTAAAACCCCGGGAAACTTTCATTCATAGTTCGTCGATCATACATAGAAATCGACGTACCTACATACATACAAAATACGCGATCGGATCGCGACTTCTAGTCGGAGAGGTAGACGATGGCCGCCGCCTGCGCCTGCGCCGCCCGCGCCTCCGCCTCCTGCACGGCGGCGATGGCCGCCGCCCTTTCTTCCTCCTCCGCCTTGTCCTTCTCGGCGGCGTCCTTGAGGGAGTCTTGAATCGCCTTCAAGAAGGCGGGGTCCTCGTCTTCCTCCTCCTCCTCCCCGGCGAGCGGGGCACCTCCGCCGCTGGTGCTCCCAATGGTCGCCCTCCACGCCTCGCTCACCCGGCGCTGGCGCTCCCACTCGGCGAGCCACGCCGAGAACTTCGGGCCGCTCATCGGCTTGAGCGGCGGGTCCTCGTGGTACCAGCGGCCGCCCCGCGTGAAGTCGATGAGCTTGTCCGGGACGAACTGCCCGCCGTCGTACTTGCAGGCCGCGCGACGGCTGCCGGCGGCGGATCTTTTGCAAAAAAGCCACCACGCTTCCTCCACGGTGTCCGGCGAGCGGGATCGCTTCGATCCGCTCGCCGGCGAGGCGCTACTGCGGCGGCGGGAGTCCATGCAGGATCTGGGGTGGAATGCGGCGCGGGGGAGCTACTAATTGCTCGCCGGAGCAGGAGGAGGAGGCGGCGGCGCACGGCGGAGCTAGGGTTGCGAGTGAGGGGTTAACCCCTCACTCGCACCTGCGCCCACTATAAGTACGGGGCGACGGGGCCGATTTCCTGGGCCCCGTATTCCGCCGAAACGGGCCGGCCCGAATACGGGGCCTACTAGACGTCCAAAATCGCGCCGGCCCCGTATCCCGCCGGAATTTTACGGGGTGGGCGGGTTATACGGGGCCTGTTAGACATGCTCTTAAGGTTGAGCTGATCCTCTTTTCCTTCCATTTTTGCTGGACGCAAAAGAAGGAATCATGGTGCTTCAGTTTCTTCTTCGGGGTCCAAGCTTGGAGAGAGAGCGAGAGTCCTCGCCTTAATTTTCTGAGCTGGCATATGCAGTTTCACCCAAGCTACCTCAGGAAAACAGCTAGAAATGCATGCATGAGCTATCGTGCCAAGCGATCGAGTGGTTTGAGCTAGAAGTAACCTTACCGCATTTTCTGTTGTGGATTTGCACGCGCATAACACGGAGCGAACGACATGCGCTTTGGTGTCATCCACCTTTCGAAACGGTTTCAGTTCATCTCGCCATGCGGGCAAACGGTAGCGGCCGGTCGAGAATGACAAAACTGAGCCACGCACGCTCTCTTACGCATCACACACGCGCATATGGATGGACGCGGACACGGTAGGACAGCCCAACAAGGAACCGCCCGCCCGATGAAGAATCACAAACTTGTTCCTTCCAGCAAATCTGAGATACTGATCCACATATATATCGTGCACGTAAATATATCGTGCCATGGTTGTTTCTAAAATTAAACACGAGGTGGCTATGTGGTCTTTGGCTCTTTATCCAAAAAAAAATGTGGTCTTTGGCTTGGGATTAAAGCATTGAGTAATGTAATAATCCTGTGTCTCCAGTTTGGATCACGGCTTTCGTCTTAATCGCTTTGGCTTGTAACATACTTAAACTACTTCTCTATTGTTGAAAATGGTAAATCTTTGGCCTCGTTTCAAAAAAATGTGGATAAGCCCAGCCCCCTCTCCCGACCCCCTCCTCTCCCGACCCTCACCCTAGCCCTAACCGTCGCCGCCGGCGGCAGCGCCGTCGGGGCAAAGGCCCACGGGGCGTGGCGGCGGCGGGGGCCTTTCCTCACCATCGTGGGGGACGGTGGGCGGGGTCTCCCCTCCTCGACGCATATGGAGGTGGCTGGCGCGGATGGTGATGGGCGGCGGAGGCTCTCGCGCTGCGGTCCCCCCTTCCCTCCCGTAGGCTTCCACCCGCAGCACACCGGCAGGGGCTGGTGGTGGGCGGCGGCCAGACCTTCGGTCTGCGCATGCCCTCCTCCCGCCTCTCGTCGGTACGTGGAGGCGATCTCGGGCTTCTTACGCGACACGAGGGCGCCCGGGGCAGCAGCCTTGGGTTCGACGGAGGAGGTGGCCCTCTTCTTCGCCGGAGAGGGTCGGCCTGTGGTTGGTGGTGGTGGCTCTTTTGATCTATCACCGCGATCCGGTGGCGAGTTGGAGGTGCTTCGAAGCCGGCGATGGTGTCACCGGTGGAGGGTTGGTTTGGCGAGCCCGGGATGGTCGCCGACGTGGGGGTCCAACCTGAATAAAGGCGGCGGTCCTAGGGCCTCTCTTGCGTGAAGAGGAGGACCTACCGGAGGCCTGGACTCATGATCTGGCCGGTGGGTTGAGTTCCGGAAGGCTCCACCGGCGAATGTAACAGTGCTTTGCCTGGAGTTTACTGGATCAGAGGTATTCGGTCGTGCACACCCATGCGTTTATTCCGACCGATTGGTTCTGGAGGGAGCGGCGCGAAGCTCTTTTTCTGTGTTGACATCAAGTGACTATGGATCCATGATGAAAGTCGGAAGAAGAGAATTTCATGAAGGTCGGAGGGGAGGACTAGCTAAGGGAGGTTCAAGTTTCCGCGCTGTTGACGGACTTGCTTGGTGTTCCGGGCTTTACAGCAGTGGTATGAAAGTGGGGGCGACAACACAGGTGAAGGGCAGAGTCCTACCTTTCAAGGTGAAAACCTAAGGTCTAGCCTTAACTGGTTGTGCCTAGTAATGACCTTGGTGGAGGCATTGTTTTGAGAGCGGGGACTATCTTCAGGGTGAAAACCTAAGATCTTTGATCGGGCGACGACGGTGTTTGAGCACTGTTCCCTTCTTGGAGGCGTCGTTTTTGGAGAGTCTGTAATTCAGGTGTTATCCGCTCGGGTCGTCCCCCTCCTGGGCGACCTAGGGCGGAAACCCTAGCCGCCGCCGCCGCCGTCCTCCCTTCCTCCTCCCGCCCTCCTCGTCGTCCCCGGAGGTCGTCGCCGGCGAAGACGGGCGCGGCCGGTGATGGGGGCTGATACGTCTCCGACGTATCGATAATTTCTTATGTTCTATGCCATATTATTGATGATACCTACATGTTTTATGCACACTTTATGTCATATTCGTGCATTTTCTGGAACTAACCTATTAACAAGATGCCGAAGTGCCACTTGTCGTTTTCTCGCTGTTTTTGGTTTCAGAAATCCTAGTAAGGAAATATTCTCGGAATTGGACGAAATCAAAGCCCAGGGGCCTATTTTCTCACGAAGCTTCCAGAAGTCCGAAGGAGAGACGAAGAGGGGCCACGGAGGGGCCACACTATAGGGCGGCGCGGCCCCCCCTTGTCCGCGCGGCCCTGTGGTGTGGGGCCCCCGTGCCGCCTCTTGACCTTCCCTTCCGCCTATAAAAAGTCTCCGTGACGAAACCCCCAGTACCGAGAGCCACGATACGGAAAACCTTACTGAGACGCCGCCGCCGCCGATCCCATCTCGGGGATCCAGGAGATCGCCTCCGGCACCCTGCCGGAGAGGGGAATCATCTCCCGGAGGACTCTACACCGCCATGGTCGCCTCCGGAGTGATGAGTGAGTAGTTCACCCCTGGACTATGGGTCCATAGCAGTAGCTAGATGGTTGTCTTCTCCTCATTGTGCTTCATTGTTGGATCTTGTGAGCTGCCTAACATGATCAAGATCATCTATCTCGTAATTCTATATGTTGTGTTTGTCGGGATCCGATGGATAGAGAATACCATGTCATGTTAATTATCAAGTTATTACATATGTGTTGTTTATGATCTTGCATGCTCTCCGTTTCTAGTAGAGGCTCTGGCCAAGTTTTTACTTTTAACTCCAAGAGGGAGTACTTATGCTCGATAGTGGGTTCATGCCCGCATTGACACCCGGGACAAGTGACGTAAAGTTCTAAGGTTGTGTTGTGTTGTTGCCACTAGGGATAAAACATTGGCGCTATGTCCGAGGATGTAGTTGTTGATTACATTACGCACCATACTTAATGCAATTGTCCGTTGTTAGCAACTTAATACCGGAGGGGGTTCGGACGATAACCTCGAAGGTGGACTTTTTAGGCATAGATGCAGTTGGATGGCGGTCTATGTACTTTGTCGTAATGCCCAATTAAATCTCACTATACTTACCATGTCATGTATGTGCATTGTTATGCCCTCTCTATTTGTCAATTGCCCGACTGTAATTTGTTCACCCAACATGCTTTTATCTTATGGGAGAGACACCTCTAGTGAACTGTGGACCCCGGTCCATTCTTTTAATATTGAAATACAAAACTGCTGCAATACTTGTTTTACTATTTTCTCTGCAAACAATCATCATCCACACAATACGGTTAATCCTTTGTTACAGCAAGCCGGTGAGATTGACAACCTCACTGTTTCGTTGGGGCAAAGTACTTTGGTTGTGTTATGCAGGTTCCACGTTGGCGCCGGAATCCCTGGTGTTGCGCCGCACTACATCCCGCTGCCATCAACCTTCAACGTGCTTCTTGGCTCCTCCCTGGTTCGATAAACCTTGGTTTCTTTCCGAGGGAAAACTTGCTGTTGTGCGCATCATACCTTCCTCTTGGGGTTGCCCAACGAACGTGTGAAATACACGCCATCAAGCTCTTTTTCTGGCGCCGTTGCCGGGGAGATCAAGACACGCTGCAAGGGGAGTCTCCACTTCTCAATCTCTTTACTTTGTTTTTGTCTTGCTTTATTTTATTTACTACTTTGTTTGCTGCATTATATCAAAACACAAAAAAAAAATTAGTTGCTAGCTTTACTTTATTTACTGTCTTGTTTGCTATATCAAAAACACAAAAAAATTTAGTTACTTGCATTTACTTTACTTGATTCATCATGTTTCCTTTTAATTTTACCACAAAAAACATACCGGTAGGACAAGGGTCTATAATTGGGAGGAACAATATAGAAGAATTTTTCACCCATGTTAGTACCATTGAAGATTTTGAAGATAGACACTTGGTAGAACTTGCTCCTACCTATGAAATTGCTGCTGTCTGCTTTAGTTCGCTTGTTGGAAACTAAATTTGTTAATCTCAATCCTATAATCCAACACATGTTTCTTACACTTGGTGATATGGAAGAGGGGAAAAGAAAGATTTTGTTTTAGAAACCCTTCTTAGAGAATTTGGTGGTCTAGCAAGAGAAGCTAGAAAGGTCTTTGCTAAATTTAATATGCTTGGTTCTCATACTAATTTTGTTAGTCTCCTTGAAAAGATGGACATGGATAGAATAAGATACACTAATAATATTAATGATGGTGGGGAGATCAAAGCACCAATACCATGTAAACTCCTAGCTATGAATGATGCACTAGAACATAACTATGCTTGACTTGTTCCTGAAAATTTGTTTGATGAGAGTAGCAAGCCCAAGACTAATGAAAAGGGAGACGCTGAAACTTATGTATCCAATATACTATGCATGGTTGAGAAAACTCCAAACCCCGCTGTAGGTGCACCATCTTTCGATGTTACTTGAGTTACACTTTCTGCGCCTAGCTGAAAGGCGTTAAAGAAAAGCGCTTATGGGAGACAACCCATGTTTTTACTCCAGTATTTTTGTTTTATATTTGTGTCTTGGAAGTTGTTTACTACTGTAGCAACCTCTCCTTATCTTAGTTTTATGTTTTGTTGTGCCAAGTAAAGTCTTTGATAGAAAAGTAAGTACTAGATTTGGATTACTGCGCAGTTCCAGATTTCTTTGCTGTCACGAATCTGGGTCTATCTCCCTGTTGGTAGCTCAGAAAATTACGCCAATTTACGAGCATGATCCTCAGATATGTACGCAACTTTCATTCAATTTGAGCATTTTCGTTTGAGCAAGTCTGGTGGCCTAATAAAATCCATCTTTACGGACTGTTCTGTTTTGACAGATTCTGTCTTTTATTTCGCATTGCCTCTTTTGCTATGTTGGATGAATTTCTTTGATCCACTAATGTCCAGTAGCTTTATGCAATGTCCAGAAGTATTAAGAATGATTGTGTCACCTCTGAACATGTGAATTTTTATTATGCACTAACCCTCTAATGAGTTGTTTCGAGTTTGGTGTGGAGGAAGTTTTCAAGGGTCAAGAGAGGAGTATGATGCAATATGATCAAGGAGAGTGAAAGCTCTAAGCTTGGGGATGCCCCGGTGGTTCACCCCTGCATATATTAAGAAGACTCAAGCGTCTAAGCTTGGGGATGCCCAAGGCATCCCCTTCTTCATCGACAACATTATCAGGTTCCTCCCCTGAAACTATATTTTTATTCGGCCACATCTTATGCACTTTGCTTGGAGCGTCGGTTTGTTTTTGTTTTTTTGTTTTGTTTGAATAAAATGGATCCTAGCATTCACTTTATGGGAGAGAGACACGCTCCGCTGTTGCATATGGACAAATATGTCCTTAGGCTCTACTCATAGTATTCATGGCGAAGTTCTTCTTCGTTAAATTGTTATATGGTTGGAATTGGAAAATGCTACATGTAGTAACTCTAAAATGTCTTGGATAATTTGATACTTGGCAATTGTTGTGCTCATGTTTAAGCTCTTGCATCATATACCTTGCACCCATTAATGAAGAAATACTTAGAGCTTGCTAATTTGGTTTACATATTTGGTTTCTCTAGAGTCTAGATAACATCTAGTATTGAGTTTTGAACAACAAGGAAGACGGTATGGAGTCTTATAATGTTTACCATATGTCTTTTATGTGAGTTTTGTTGTACCGTTCATCCTTGTGTTTGTTTCAAATAGCCTTGCTAGCCTAAACCTTGTATCGAGAGGGAATACTTCTCATGCATCCAAAATACTTGAGCCAACCACTATGCCATTTGTGTCCACCATATCTACCTATACTACATGGTATTTTCCCGCCATTCCAAAGTAAATTGCTTGAGTGCTACCTTTAAAATTCCATCATTCACCTTTGCAATATATAGCTCATGGGACAAATAGCTTAAAAACTATTGTGGTATTGAATATGTAATTATGCACTTTATCTCTTATTAAGTTGCTTGTTGTGCGATAACCATGTTTATCGGGGAACGCCATCAACTCATTGTTGAATTTCATGTGAGTTGCTATGCATGTTCGTCTTGTCTGAAGTAAGGGCGATCTACACTGAGTTGAATGGTTTGAGCATGCATATTGTGAGAGAAGAACATTGGGCCGCTAACTAAAGCCATGATCCATGGTGGAAGTTTCAGTTTTGGACAAATATCCTCAAGTCTCTAATGAGAAAAGAATTAATTGTTGTCAAATGCTTAAAGCATTAAAAGAGGAGTCCATTATCTGTTGTCTATGTTGTCCCGGTATGGATGTCTAAGTTGAGAATAATCAAAAGCGAGAAATCCAAATGCGAGCTTTCTCCTTAGACCTTTGTACAGAGCGGCATAGAGGTACCCCTTTGTGAAACTTGGTTAAAGCATATGTATTGCGGTGATAATCCAGGTAGTCCAAGCTAATTAGGACAAGGTGCGGGCACTATTGGTACACTATGCATGAGGCTTGCAACTTATAAGATATAATTTACATGATGCATATGCTTTATTACTACCGTTGACAAAATTGTTTCATGTTTTCAAAATAAAAGCTCTAGCACAAATATAGCAATCGATGCTTTCCTCTTTGAAGGACCATTCTCTTTACTTTTATGTTGAGTCAGTTCACCTATTTCTCTCCACCTCAAGAAGCAAACACTTGTGTGAACTGTGCATTGATTCCTACATACTTGCATATTGTACTTGTTATATTACTCTATGTTGACTATTATCCATGAGATATACATGTTACAAGTTGAAAGCAACCGCTGAAACTTAATCTTCCTTTGTGTTGCTTCAATACCTTTACTTTGATTTATTGCTTTATGAGTTAACTCTTATGCAAGACTTATTGATGCTTGTCTTGAAGTACTATTCATGAAAAGTCTTTGCTTTATGATTCACTTGTTTACTCATGTCATCACCATTGTTTTGATCGCTGCATCCACTACATATGTTTACAAATAGTATGATCAAGGTTATGATGGCATATCACTTCAGAAATTATCTTTGTTATCGTTTTACTCGCTCGGGACGAGCAGAACTAAGCTTGGGGATGCTTGATACGTCTCCGACGTATCGATAATTTCTTATGTTCTATGCCATATTATTGATGATACCTACATGTTTTATGCACACTTTATGTCATATTCGTGCATTTTCCGGAACTAACCTATTAACAAGATGCCGAAGTGCCGCTTCTGTTTTCTCGCTGTTTTTGGTCTCGAAATCCTAGTAAGGAAATATTCTCGGAATTGGACGAAATCAAAGCCCGGGGGCCTATTTTCTCACGAAGCTTCCGGAAGTCCGAAGGAGAGACGAAGAGGGGCCACGGAGGGGCCACACTATAGGCGGCGCGGCCCCCCTTGGCCGCGCGGCCCCGTGGTGTGGGGCCCCCGTGCCGCCTCTTGACCTGCCCTTCCGCCTATAAAAAGTCTCCGTGACGAAACCCCCAGTACCGAGAGTCACGATACGGAAAACCTACCGAGACGCCGCCGCCGCCGATCCCATCTCGGGGATCCAGGAGATCGCCTCCGGCACCCTGCCGGAGAGGGGAATCATCTCCCGGAGGACTCTACACCGCCATGGTCGCCTCCGGAGTGATGAGTGAGTAGTTCACCCCTGGACTATGGGTCCATAGCAGTAGCTAGATGGTTGTCTTCTCCTCATTGTGCTTCATTGTTGGATCTTGTGAGCTGCCTAACATGATCAAGATCATCTATCTCGTAATTCTATATGTTGTGTTTGTCGGGATCCGATGGATAGAGAATACCATGTCATGTTAATTATCAAGTTATTACATATGTGTTGTTTATGATCTTGCATGCTCTCCGTTTCTAGTAGAGGCTCTGGCCAAGTTTTTACTTTTAACTCCAAGAGGGAGTACTTATGCTCGATAGTGGGTTCATGCCTCGCATTGACACCTGGGACGAGTGACGAAAGTTCTAAGGTTGTGTTGTGCTGTTGCCACTAGGGATAAAACATTGGCGCTATGTCCGAGGATGTAGTTGTTGATTACATTACGCACCATACTTAATGCAATTGTCTGTTGTTAGCAACTTAATACCGGAGGGGGTTCGGACGATAACCCGAAGGTGGACTTTTTAGGCATAGATGCAGTTGGATGGCGGTCTATGTACTTTGTCGTAATGCCCAATTAAATCTCACTATACTTATCATGTCATGTATGTGCATTGTTATACCCTCTCTATTTGTCAATTGCCCGACTGTAATTTGTTCACCCAACATGCTTTTATCTTATGGGAGAGACACCTCTAGTGAACTGTGGACCCCGGTCCATTCTTTTAATATTGAAATACAAAACTGCTGCAATACTTGTTTTACTATTTTCTCTGCAAACAATCATCATCCACACAATACGGTTAATCCTTTGTTGCAGCAAGCCGGTGAGATTGACAACCTCACTGTTTCGTTGGGGCAAAGTACTTTGGTTGTGTTATGCAGGTTCCACGTTGGCGCCGGAATCCCTGGTGTTGCGCCGCACTACATCCCGCTGCCATCAACCTTCAACGTGCTTCTTGGCTCCTCCTGGTTCGATAAACCTTGGTTTCTTTCGAGGGAAAACTTGCTGCTGTGCGCATCATACCTTCCTCTTGGGGTTGCCCAACGAACGTGTGAAATACACGCCATCGGGGGCGGCGGGGCTCTCGCATGATCCCTCCGTGCGGCGGAAGGAGGCTAGCCTCCGCACGGGGGGATGGCCCCGGACCGTGGAGGGTGGTGGCGGCGCGGCCCCTCGCCGGGAGGCCGGTGATGGTGGCGGCGGCATGGCCTTGATCTGGGGACGCAGCTCTCCTCTTCCTCGTCGCGACCTTCGGGCGGGCGGTGATGGGGGCGGCGTAGCAAACCCGGAACCTGGCGGCGCGATCCTCTCCTTCCGTCCTAGCCTCGGGATCGCCGGGCCAGCGGTGATGGAGACGGATCTCGCACTGCTCCTCCTCAAGGTCTGGGACCACAACACCAAGGGCGGCGGCCCTGGATGGCGGAGACGGCGTCGACCCGGTGGCAGGTGGCGGGCGTGGTCCTAGGGTCTCTCTTGCGTGAAGAGGAAGACCTACCGGAGGCCTGGACTCGTGATCTAGCCGGAGTGTTGAGTTCCGGAAGGCTCCGCCGGCGAATGTAACAGTGCTTTGTGCCTGGAGTTTGCCGGATCGGTGGTATTCGGTCGTGCGCACCCATGCTTTTATTCCGACCGTTTGGTCTGGAGGGAGCGGCGCGAAGCTCTTTTTCTGTGTTGACATCAAGTGACTATGGATCCATGATGAAAGTCGGAAGAAGAGAAGTACATGAAGGCCGGAGGGGAGGACTAGCTAAGGGAGGTTCAAGTCTTCGCGCTCGTTGAGGGACTTGCTTGGTGTTCCGGGCCTCACAACAGCGGTATGATAGTGGGGGCGACAACATATGTGAAGTTTCGTAGTCCTACCTTTCGGGTGAAATCCCAAGGTCCGGCCTTAACCGGTTGTGCCCGGCAATGACCTTGTTGGAGGCATTGTTTTGAGAGTGGGGACTATCTTCGTGGTGAAAACCTAAGATCGTTGATCGGGCGACGACGGTGTTAGAGCACTGTTCCCTTCTTGGAGGCGTCGTTTTTGGAGAGTCCGTACTTCGGGTGTTGTCTTGGCGGTGGATGTATTGTTGTTGTTAGGCCCGAGATACTGTAGCGGGACTTTTATTTCTTAGTTTTCTTTTCCTTTTTTTGGCTGTGTGCATCCGTAGTGCCATTAGGGTGGTGCGTTGTTGCAGAGGCTGGGTGTAATTGATATCTTTTTGATATTAATATATTCCCTTTATCGAAAAAATCTTGGTGGTGGATGTATTGCTGTTGTTATGCCCGAGATACAGTAGCGGGACTTTTGTTTCTTAGTTTTCTTTTCCTTGTTTTTGGCTGTGTGCATTCGTAGTGCCATTAAGGTGGTGCGTTGTTGCAGAGGCTGGGTATAATTGATATCTCTTGATATTAATGTATTCTCTTTATCGGAAAAATACAAACTTGTTCGTTAATGTTGGAAATGTTACCTTTCTGTAGTGGTTGCTAGTTTTTATTTCAAGCGACCCAATTATCTGCTGCAAATAGATCTGCACGTGAGAATTCTCTTTTGTTGGAATTATTGCCGTCTCTTTTTTGCTGAAAGAGACTGCCCGGTAATTAATTATTCTAAGTAGCAGCTGCCTGAACAAACATTTGGTAGCATCTGCAAGACTGTAACCCACGTGAGTGAATGGCGACGCAAGACACCGTGATAGGGTGGGGGACAATGAACATCTCAGGGGAATAGGCAATAGCGACCTGCTGGGCTCCGCCGAGGAACACAGCGGCGACGTAGGATGGCTGATGAACGGTGGTCAAAGCAGCCGCTCCGCGCAGTGCGCACCCCTTTGGATGATCGCCGTCCCCATCGAGCTGCCTGCCTGCCTGATGAAAAGCTTGGGCAGCTGCGTTTGTGTGATGCCTGCTTGCCTTCATTAACTCCATGCCTTGTATCGCTCGAGCTTTTTTTGCGTGTGGACTACCCTTTCTGTTATTGCCACGTTTCACTGCATCAGGTCTTCACCCACCTCCTTGGATCTCCCTTTCTCTCTCGCTTTGCTACCTATATATACACAAACATTCCCTTCACTTCCACCCCACACCACACCGCCCCCAATTCCGTCCTCTTCGGCCCCTGCCTCTCTCTCCTCCATCTCTTTCTCAAGAACATAGTTGCAGCTAGTGTAGCCTGCAACTGGAATTTCGGCAGAGGATAGTTACGGTGTAGATTGCCGCTATGGGGAAGGAGTGCCTGCCCACAGTGGCAATGGTGCTGGTTCAGCTTGGCTTCGCCGGCATGAACGTGCTGTCCAAACTCGCCTTGGACACCGGCATGAGTCCATACGTGCTCATCGCCTACCGCAATCTCATTGCCGCCCTCTTCCTCGCCCCCCTCGCCTTCTACTTCGAAAGGTGCGTCTACACATCTATCTATGCCTTCTCAATCTAATTAAGTCTAGGTGTGGAGGAGATGATCCATGTACTGCAATAATCATCTAAGTAAGCATGTATTTGTGTGTATGACTGTATGCGACTGTCACCAGAACCACCATTTATGTGGAGGAGATGATCCATTGATTTGTTTTCCTTATTGTGAACAATCCAAGATAGTTCATCCATCTACCTTTCCGCAAAAAAAAAAGATAGTCCATCCTTCAGCTTTCTCATGGAAAGGATTTGGTGGGACTTTCTTGATTTATGCGACTTTCAAAAATAGGTTCATTGATCATAATTTTTTATACTCCTATGCCCAATTTTGGACACCTTAGAGTAGCACCCACACGGCAATTTACATAAGCAAGACCTAGCTGGCTAGCTCAAGGGCAGCATGTATCATATTATTTCAAGTTCACTTACTATAAATCTTTTGAGACCATAGCTACTTATAGCAGCCTTAACCAAATCAACTTACATGCATGGATCGATGCAGGAGGAGTGGGATGGTGATCACCAAGAAAGTTCTTGTCCAGATATTCTTTTCCTCCATTTTCGGGTATGTGCAACAGACTTCTCATTAATTCCAACAACTATTATTCTTCCTTCATCAATATAACTTGCAGCAATTATCTCATTATATTCAAACTAACAACAGACAAATAGCTGGAAATATCTGCATATATCCATCAGTAACAATGTTGCATACAGAAGCGTCCTTGTTTTGCTCTAGTTTTTTTTTACGATGTGTCATTCAAACTAAGAACAGACAAACAGCTGGAAATAGCTGCATAAAGAAATACAGTAACAATGTTGCATGCCGAAACGTCCTTGTTCTGATCTAGTCCTTTTCTGGGTGCATGAAAGGAACCCAACTACCAGGAACCCCTTTCGGTTTTCCTCTCAAGTTTAGCTCCCGTATCTGTGCACTACACAGGTTCCCTATTCTTCCAGGAACAGGGGACATGCCTTATTCTCATTCCTCCGTTGTCAAAAAAAAAAGTACTAGCTTCAGTGGCAACTGAATAGTCTACAGTGTGCTACTTCAAATTAGCAGCTTAACGAATGCCTTTCCATATTATGAGATTTTGTTTCCTCCTCTTTTTTTCCTGATAAAAGCATGTTTTTTCTTACGCACCACCGTGGTGGTATCATCAGTAACACAACTTATGACAGTATGATGTTGTCAAAGTTTGTGAGTCATCTGGGATGTCACCAGCTCTGCTTCACTTCTCCTTGTTTAGCCAAATTAAGCTGTGTCGGGGCCGGCACAATTGGCTCGCAAAATGGGCGACGATGTGATAGTTGGGCAAAATAAGCTGCAACATTAATTTTAGAATATCGAACTGCAAAGCAGATGTATGTAGCGTAGGCAAGATATAATGTGATGTAGTTCCAGATCGGTCAGCTGGTGTGACGTATTAACCCAACTTATGTCTTGTTTGTTGTGGGCGCGCGTGATACAGCGCGACGCTAAACCAGGTGTTGTACTTCGTGGGGCTCAAGTCCACCACCCCGACGGTGGGGTGCGCGCTCAGCAACACGCTCCCGGCGATAACCTTCGTCATGGCCGCGGTACTGAAGATGGAGACGGTCCGGCTCGCGACGCCCTCTGGGCAGGCCAAGGTATTCGGCACGGCGGTCTGCGTCGGCGGCTCCATGATCATGCCCTTCTACAAGGGCCCGCTCCTCAAGGTCTGGGCATCACCCATGCATTGGCGCTACGCGGAGCACACAACCGACGCGGCGGCGCCCGCCAGCGGCCATGCCGCCATCGTCGGCGACGTGCTCATAATTCTCAGCTGCGTCGCCTGGGCCGTCTGGTTCATCCTCCAGGTTCCTACGCCTACATCATCATCATATGGAGCTTGTTCTAGCAAGTCCCGTAACAGCTTGTTTAATCTGCAGAGTAAGATGTCGGAGAGGTTCTCGGCCCCGTACACGAGCACGACGATCATGTCGTTGATGGCCGGCGTGCAGTGTGCGGGCGTCAGCGCCGTCATGGACAGGAGCCTGTCGGCGTGGAAGCTCGGGCTTGACATCAGACTATACGCCGCGCTCTACCTCGTGAGCAATTTCGGCCGATCTACCTTGGCGACTGAATTAACTATAGCGTGCCCGAATCAACGACGACATTTTCTGACGAAGAACTGGCGTGCACGCATGCTGCAGGGTATCGTCGGCTCGGGGATGGCGTTCGCGGCGATGTCGTGGTGCATCCAGACTCGCGGGCCGCTCTTCGTGTCCATGTTCAGCCCGCTGATGCTCGTCGTCGTCGCCATAGTCGGCTGGGCCATCCTCGAGGAGAAGATATACGTCGGAAGGTACTAGAGTCGATCACATTTTCCTTTTCAGTTTTACGGTCTGCATGCGGAGATTACATTTTCAGTTGGTGAAGCTTACTTGTTGTGGTCTGTCATCTGTGTCCTTGCAGCGCAATTGGTTCTGCCCTCATCGTCGCCGGGTTATACATGGTGCTTTGGGGCAAAGCGAGGGAGGCCAGCGGACCGGCTGACCTCAGCGACGACGGTGGCGGGGCGCCGGAGACCATGATTGTCCTGGAGCTGAACGGCAAGGACGCCAGGAACGGCGACGCCGCCATTTTGCCCTTGTTCTGTGCTACCACTCCCAAGCACGAAGGCGAGACGGACCGAAACGGCAGCACCTGAATGATGATTACGCCGGCACACTAGTAGTGTACCGATATCACATGGGTTGCGTTACCATACATGTCATGGTCAGTTGCACTTGCATGCGCAGTTGTGGTACAGCTTACAAGGACGCGCCACACAACAAAAAAAGAAGAAGGAAAGCAGGTAAATAGATGGCGCGGTGAGGAAATGAGGAAAGGGAAACAAGTTGAAGGATTGAACAGCTAGTAGGGTATTTTTCGTCGTTTCATCGACAATAATATCGAAAGATGTGATTGCATTAGCCAGGGAATTGAACTCTCTCATTTCGGATTAAATGGACTGAATACTTAGGATGCCAAGTTTACCAGGTTTGGATATATATGCTGCAATAGAGATCGTCATGCTCAATCTACACATCTATGATCACGCTATATAAGAGAGCAACTCTAACATTCTCCCTCTGTTCCGAGTTATAACATGTTTTGGAAACTCTAAAAGTATTTTAAAGCACACTCTACAAAAAAAAAAGTTATAGCCCATGCATGCTGTGTGCAAAGGCAAATTAACTCTCTAAAAGAAGGAAGGGACTGTAAATTTTGTATTCCTTATCCTCCTCCTTGCCACCCGAGCAACAACATGGTACCATCTCGCGTCAGTAACACAACTAGAGCATCTCCAACTACAGCCCTGAAAGTTGGGAGATCAAAGATTTTTCTATTATATCATAGTAAATCATAAAGCTATGGACATTGTGATTAGATTCATCAATGTTTATGGCTCTTCCTAGGAGGAACAAAGAGATCTTTTCATTTCTGAGTTGCATAGTTTCTTGGTTAACTACCAGGGGCATACAATCATTCGAGGAGATTTTAACCTAGTTAGTTATCAAAGTGATAAATCAATGGCATTATTGATCACAAATGGAGTGGCCTATTTAATGCTTAGGTATAAATTTAGAGCTTATTAGAAATTAAATTGAGTTGCAGGAAATTTACATGGGGAAATAATCACGACAACTTGATTATGTCCACACTATCAATATATTCTTCTGCAATTCAGAAATAGATAGTATTTTCCATTTAGCATATTAGGGCCTTGGCAATATTGGCAAGTGACCATACTCCCTTTATTTGGGATTTTGTCTTAATGGAAACTCCAAAATCGTCCCACTTTAAATTTGAGAAGTGGTGGCTCATGACAGCTGACATTGGTTTGTTGTAGAAAAGTCATGGAATAAAACTGTTAGATAGGGAAGCTCCATTGACATCTCGAAACAGAAAATGAGAAGGATTAGGAGAGACACAAAAGGATTGAGTATGAATATAGAATCTGAGATTAGAAATTTAAATAGAGATCTCATGGAGGAGTATGACTCTTTAGATAAAAAAAGCTAGGGTCAGGCAATTATTCAAAGCTGCTAAGACACTAACACACCAACTCTCGCCACCACCGCTCGGGTCATCCCCCTCCAGGGCGACTCGGGGCGGAAACCCTAGCCACCGCCGCCGCCAACTTCCCCTCCCCCTCCCCTCCTCGTCGTCTCCTGAGACCGCCGCCGACGAAGCCTGGCGCAGCCGGTGACGGGGGCGGCGGGGTTCCTCGCGAGGTCCCCTGGTGTGGCGGATGGAGGATCGCCTCCGCACTAGGGGGGTGGCCCCAACACTTGGAGGATGATGACGGCATGGCGGCGCGGCCCTCTCGCCGGGCGGGCGGTGATGGCGGCAGCGGCGTGGCCCTGGTCTGGTGGCGCGTTTTCTCCTCACTTCCTCGCCGCGGCATCGTCGGGCGGGCATGGATGGGAGCGGCGGCGCAGCCCCAACCCGGCGGCGCGGTCCTCTCCTTCCTTCCTCGCCTCGGCATCGTCGGGCAGGCGGTGATGGGGACGGATCTCATACTGCTCCTCCTCAAGGTCTGGGACCACGGCACCAAGGGCGGCGGCCCTGGATGGCGGCGACGATGTCGACCTGGTGGCAGGTGGTGGGCGTCTGGTGCCGCTGACCGTGGCACCGTGGTGGTGGTTTTCTCTTCTCGCCGGAGGAGATCTGCTAGTTGTGTGGCTAGCCGTGGCGGATATCGCGATTCGTCGCCTAGCTCCTGATGGCGATGCGCAGCTGCCGGTGAAAGCCGGCCCGGACTTCGGTCATGGCGGATGATGGCGGCGTGTTTTGTCGTTACCTTGTTGAAGGCGTTGTCTCTGCAGTCTACGTTCTTCGCCTGGGCTGCTCCAGGGGAAACCCTAGACCCGGGTCTCCTGGATCGGACGATGGCAGCGTGCAACGCCGTTCTCCCTGTTGGGGGCATCATTTTTGGAGCAGACAACGGATGGCGGTGGTGTTGAGGTGGAGCGGTGTGCTTTTGCTGTGTCGGCGTCGTCGAGTTTCCGCGTCATGGTGCAGTGGTGTCTCGGGACGGATGCAGTGTGATGGACTCGCGCAGGATGGTGGAGTCGTCTGGCGCCGTGGTGGCATCGATGGCAGGCCTGGCATGGTCAATGTGATGATCTCTTTTGAAGATGGAGTCGAGGAACACGGCGGTAGCAACTTCTATGGCGTGTGCGTTGGCGTATGCTGAGAGTCTGCTTGACTGGATGTGCTTCTCATCTGCTATTGGGTGTCCTGGGAAGGCATTTGGTTTTTGGTTGATGTGAGTTGGTGAATTGGTACCCCCTTCATCCCTCTGTAGGTTTAGCGAGGTGGCTTCGAGTTTGATCTTTTGTATTGCTCTTGTAAGGTGTTGTGAATAATCTAATAAAAAAAGCCATGTGCATCCCTTGGATGCAGAAGCTGGGGCGATATTTCCCACACTCCGAAAAAAAAGATAAAAAAAAGCCGAGAATGATGAGCTTAGCCCTGATGAACATGGTAGACTAAAGGAGATCTATGCAAATATGCATAATCTCTGGCCGAAAGAGGAAATTAAGGCTAAGCGGAGGTCTAGAAATAAGAGTATTAAATAAGATGGGAACACTACATATTTCCATACCATGGCAAATCAAACGAGGAGGAAAATGTTTCTTCACTCCCTCGATGGTCCAGATGGAACTGGCAATGATAAAAGGGTTGATGTAAACACTAATTCTTATAAATCTTTATTAGGTAAATAACCTAGCTCTGGTTTTTTCCATTAGGGGTGATTTTATTGCTTCCCCGAGAAATCTTGCAAGAGCAAAATAAGGGGCTGGAGGCTCCTTTTTTCTACGCAAAAATTCAAAAGGACCGTTTTCTAGTCCTATGATGATGGGGCTCCAGGACAAGTTGGATTCCCTTTTCTTTCTTACCAATATTTTTTGGAACTAATTAAAAATGATATTATGCAAATGTTCAAGCACTATTCTTAAGAAAAACTTAACACTTATAGGTTCAATTTTGATGTTTTGACTCGGATCCCAAAAAAATCTGCTAATCTGTTTACTTAATTGTTAAATTATTTACTAAGGTTCTAACTAATATTTTTCATCATGGATGCTATTAAAGCATACCAGTATGATTTCATTAAAGGTAGATATAACCAGTATGCACATGAGATCCTGTATTCAGTAGTTAAAAATAAAATTAAGGTATAACGCGTAAGCTTGATTATGAAAAAGCCTTCGATAATGTAAATTATAATTCTCCCTTCACCTTTTCTTGCTAAAAGAGGTTTTGAAAGTAAATGGATCGCTTTAATCAAATCTATCTTGTTTGGTGGCTCTGTGGGAGTCAAACTACATAATGCAATTGATAATTTTATTTAACTAGGAAGGGGCTTAGGCAAGGAGACCCCTGTAACCCCTTCCTCTTGACCAGGTGATAGATGTATGTTCTTACTAGGATGCTTACTAAAGCAACTAAAGCAAACCTTTGATTAGAGGCTTGTGCTCTGACATTTTCCAAGGGGTGTTTTCTGCATGCAATATACATAAGACACCATCAGGTTCTGTGAAAATGATGTAGAACTTTTCTCCAATCTAAAATGTGTCTAGGCCTACTTTGAGCGAGTATCTATGAAGATTAACTATACAAAAATGAATTAGTTCCTTTAGGATTAGATCCTCTTAAGGTGGAAAATTTCACCTAGGTCTTGGGATGCTCTGTTGGAGAATTACCAATAGTTAAAATACCTTAGAATTTTTTTGTATTATGATAAACTACGGAGAGCTGATCTACAATCACTCGTTGGTAAAATCTTAAAGAGAATTGTTGGTTTGAGGGGGAAATTGTTGTCTTATGCAGCTAGAGTAACTTTAATTAAACCTTGTCTAGCAAGCATCCCGTCTATTTTTTGCCTTTTTTAAAGTTTCCAAAATGGCTGCTTCAACTTATATTAATCCCAAATGGCCAACTGTTTATGTAATGATTTTGAAGTACATAGGAATTTACATTTGGCCAACTAGAAATTAATTTGTATGAAAGTTTTTTCTAGATTAGGGATTCCTAACCTAGCAAATGTTAACCTATGTATCTAGAGTTAAAAGATACTCAAAAGACAACGGAAAACTTTGGAGGACCATGGTCTACAGCAAACACCCAAGACCCCAACATTTTCTACAGTGACATTATTGGAGTTCTGCAATTTTGGAAGGGTTTTATGTGGGCTGCTAACTCTGTAAAATTCAAATGGAAAATTAGAGATTGAACAATTGTTAGGTTTTGGGACGACACATGGTGTGGCTCCTCCACTCAAGTTGTTGAATTTTTTGATCTTTAATCCTCTGTAATGAGCATGGAAAAACTATTAGCCAAATATGGGATGGATCCTAGCTTAGACTGATTTTAGAAGGAACTTTAACCAGTCTAATGAATTTCCGATATGATCTAGAAAAATTGGTCTCAAGTATACACTTGGAATAGGGTTGATGAGGGATAAAAAAGCACTCATTTAATATCCATCTAAAAAGGGTATCTTTCCCTATTTATGATGGTAATATCTCTCTATACATGCTGCTAATTACTAATCATTGTAAAGATGTGTAAATCAACTTTTTAGTCCGTTTTGAGTAGAAATGGAAACTATAAGGAGGAAATCAAGAGAAATTAATGAAGAATTACGAGCTAGCGATATCAGAAAGTTGACCAGGTGAATGGATCGTAGCGATCAAGAGGGGGGGGTGAATGGACGCTACGTCAAGTTTTAGTCTTTTTCAATTTTTTTAGTGCAACGGAAGGTAAAGGTGATAGCTTTAGTGATGGCGGTGTTCCTACAATGATCCTAGACAAGTACAACAAGCAAAGGAATCACACAAGATAGTAAGAGTAAGGAGCGGGACAACCGGAGGGCGCGGAGACGAGGCGAGGTTTGTTTCCCGCAGTTCCTCCCACAAAAGGGAGTACGTCTGCGTTGAGGAGGTGCTAGCCTCACACAAGAGGCTAGACGGCCACACCACGAAGGAAGGCCTCACCTTCTTCCTCGAGAGAGCTCCACGAAGGTGCTGCCCCTTCTCCACTAAGGCACCGGTCGAGGCGGTGATTCCTTCACAAGGTTGGGGCGAGCTCCACACCACAAGGAGGCTCCCAACAACCCATGGAGCTAGTACAACACCAAGCTAGCCTCCATGGATGCACTTCTTCCAAGATTCCACCATAGGAACTCTACCACCAAGATCCACTAAGGACTACCACGAATTGGTGAAATTTCTCTCGGTAGAACGATAGATCGGGGTCTCCTCCACCACTCCTCAAAGTATGAGCAAGATTGATTGGGTAGGGAGGGAGATCCACTCAGTTTGAGCTCAGCAACAATGGAGGAGAGAGAGAGAGAGAGAGAGAGAGAGAGAAGAGCTAAAAACGAGCTGGGGAAGAAGGGGCCTTTTTATAGGTCCCTCCAAATCCAACCGTTATGTGATGTTTTTGCCTAAGCGGTACTACCGCTTCCGGGAAGCGGTACTACCGCTCTGAGTTCGAATCCCCACAGAACTTGTCCACGTGGACACATAGCGGTACTACCGCTCGCGGTACCGCTTGAGGTACCGCAATAGGGTCCAGACCTTACTGGATCCAAAGCGGTACCGGAGCGGTACCAAAGCGGTACTGCCGTAACGTGTTACGGTACTTGAGCGGTACCGTGGGTGGTACTGCCGTAACGTGTTACGGTACTTGAGCGGTACCGTGGGCGGTACTGCCGCTTGCAAGCGGTACTACCGCTCAAGGTACCGTAAAGGTACCGTAACTTGTTCTGTGGGTCAATCTCGTGTGCAATCCTCAGAGCGGTATCTCAGAGCGGTACCAGTAGGGGTAGCAGTACTACCGCTCCTGGTACCGGTAGTACCGCTATGGCTAAAACAGCTTTTTCCTCTTTTCCTCTCCTACCATGTTACCTCGCGACACACACACAAAACCAGAAAGCCTAAGAACTACGCTTCGGTCTTCTGATCATAATGTGTCCGGCGAGGGCACCGTACACCTTGCAAACCTATCAATGACAAACTTTGTGCACGGTTAGAATTGTTCGAGTGTTGTTATCAAACACACAAAACAAGGGATATAGATCTTGCTCTTACAATCTCCCCCTTTTTGGTGTTTGATGACAACACACGAATTTGCAATAATTCATAGGATATTATGATAAGGTATTTGGTTTGCAAGAGTAGACGAAGCTCCCCCTAGATGTGTGCATATTAGAATATTCATTTGTATAAAAATGCACACATCCTAGAGAGAAACTCCCCCTAGATTCTACAAACCAAGCACAAGTGCTAAGAAGAACATATGACAAGATCATATAGCACAAGCACACTATGGAGGCAAGTATAAGTGCATATAGGAGAGTTTGGGTGAAACTTTTCATACCTTTGCCTTGAGAAAACCCAAACTCATAGTAATGAGAGCCTTCATAGGATTGATGTAGCCAATCAAAGGATAAATAGTGAAGACCATTAAGCTACGAACGATTAAGTCTTAATACAAACCGAGGGATCGGGAGATCCACAAATAGAGTAGCAAGCACACATACGAATAAAGTTCCAAATAACTAGGGGAAGGTTTGATGCCAAGGCCGAAAGAACCAAAACGAAGCACCAAGCCCTTGACATCCCCATGCAAATCCCATCCTAATAGATCAACTTCTCCCCCGTTGGCATCGAGACACCAAAAAGGGAGAAAGAGCATACTAACGCCCCAAGGGGATCACTCGTCATCATCATCCTCGTCGTCGTCATCTTCATCCTTGTCACCCTCGTCCTCAACGTCCTCCTCCTCTTCATCTTTGCCTTCATCATCATCATCTTCCTATTGAGCATGGCCCTTGCCATGAGGTGGCTCGGGGATGGAGTCCTCGGAGCTTGACCAAACGAGCTTCGACTTCCACTCACCGGGAGGAGTGATGTTGTCCTCGGAGCCCTCGGAGACAGGAAGCTGCATGTGCCTCATCATCGCCTTTTGGCATTGGCGGATCTTCTTGTTGTCGTGATGAGCTTGATACATCCTATCTTCAAGGTCCCTTTTGAAGCAAAAGGACTTCTTGAGGCGAGCGGTGATCATTGTCTTGTCGACTATCGGTAGAGAGTGTGACCATTGTCTTGTCGGACTCATTAAGGAAGTGTTGATACTTGGGGTTGCTATACCGTTGGACCCCCTCATATCTTGCTCTTGAGTATGTCTTGTACTTTGCTTGAATTATGAAAGAGTCTTGACGTTTTAGCACCCCGGCGAGAATGGACCAAAGGATAGATTCTTGTGAGGTCCCTTGATCTTCATCATGATTTGGGTCCTCGCCATGACCCCATTGTTGTTGATGCCGAACTTGAGGTTGTGGAAGAGATGATCTAGCACTTGGTTGTCTAATGGAAGAGACTTGGCCTTGTGGTGTAGATGGCTCCACATAGGTGGAACTTCGTCCTTCCCCGGCACACATAGAAGGTAGCTTTTGAGATCGGCGAGTGCCAACACCCATCCTTCCTATGGTAACCGGGGGAATTGCATCTCCTTTCTCACAAGAAGCACTTCGCCTCCTCCAAAGAACTATCATATCCATCGAAAGGTCTCATCACTAAATACCACAAACCATACAATAGACTCATACTCCATCATCATGTTTGAGTGTCTTCTTAGGTTTGTTTCTCACTTCCGGCAACCCCATGAGGTTAGGGTAAGAGTATGGCTAGGAGTATATAGTGGATTCCTTCTTTGCCAATGAAGACATCCAAGATCTTGAGCATAAACTCCATTCCATTGTTGCTTCTTCTTGTAATGATTATGTCATAGAATTTGTATTGAAATTGTTTGAGAAACTTCATCATGGTTCATTTCCTTCAACACAATTCCTACAAAACACGATCTCTACACAAAGAAGCAAATTCCATTAGTCCTAGACCGTGGCCTCTTGAAGAGACTAGCTCCACAAGAGAACCACTACATGTTCATTATAGTAGGTACAAAGACCCAAGAGTGTAATGCAATGAACAAAGAGAACATACGCAAGAGTCTTGACAAGGTAGGACATGATCACCACCTTGTCAAGGCTCCAATACCTTTACGCTCGCTTGTGTTGACGTCATGAGAATGATAGAGATAAGTGACTCGATGACGGCAACGAATTCCTTGCTTCCGGACAGAAGACTTGTGGCTTCAAGATCAACCACCCAATAAGCACCTCCGAAAGCAAGGTCCTTCATGGATCAAGACTTAGAAATAGGAACCCATTTTTCAATGGGCCCTATCATGACGTTCTTCTTTTCATTGATCCTTCTTCCTCTCTCAATCTTCTTTGGCATGATTGCCACTTCTCCTTCATTGCATAAGTCCTCATAGGATTCAATGACTCCTTCCAAGAATTGGATTTGGACTTGGAGACTCTCAATCTCGGACTTCAAGTGGTTAACTTCATCTTCATGATCCGATAGAGCTTCCTAAAGAAGAGAAATTCTTCTCAAGAGTAAACGCTTGTGTCTCTCCAAAGTGGCAATGTCGTCTTCATGATTACAACAAGTGTGATCCTTGCTTGAGAGTTGGTATTCTTTAAGGCTTCATCTTGCATAAGCTTGATCACCATAAGTTTGTCCTTGCTTCTCTTAAGATACACAATTTCATCCTCATGGTTACAACAAGTGACATTTTCTTTGCTCAAACGGATCCACTCCAACAAGGATTCATTTTGCCTCTCATTCACTTAAAATAGCTTGGCCTTGTGTTTCTTTAGAGTGGCAATCTCTTCTTCGTGATCACAACATTGCACCTTCTCTTTACTCAAGCGATAGTATTCATCCAAGGCCTTCTCTTGAGTTGAGATGACTTCCAAGAATTTTGCATTGTGTGTTCTCAAGAAGCAAACTTCGTCAAGGAGCTTGTCACATAGGACCTTCATCTTCTTTATTCTTGGCAAAGGTTGCAACATCCTCAAGCGACCATTCATGATTTTCTTCAAGATAACACTTCTTTGCCTTGAGCTTGTCCACCCAACCAAGAGCATAATCTCGGTCCTTGTTGAGTTGGGAGATGAGAGAATTGTTGAAGTCTTCAAGAATAAGAGCACTAGCTTCAAGAGTCATACGCATGCACACTTCTTCCTCGTAAGCTTGGGTGAGAGAGATAAGTTCTAATTCCTCCTTATTTTCAAGCCTTTCCTTTTCCACCATATGATCTCGATCTCCTAGCATGTTAGTTCTAGGCTTCTCGGTGGAGGAGATATTGGTGACGTCGTTGTTGAAGGATAGCTTGGAGAGCCCTTTGGGGAGAGATCTAAACTTGCTCTTACGAATGAGGTATCCACCATTTACGTCCCTTCTCTCGTAGATACAATCCGCAACGAAGTGACTTTTGTCGCCACAATTGTAGCAAGAGCTTCTTGGTCTTGAGTTTCGTTTCTTGTTTCCACTCCAAGGAAGGAGAGTATTGTAGAAATTTTTCTTGATCCAAAGGTCATCCACAAATGTCGCTCCAAGATCTCGCATTTGCATGGCGAGAGCAATAAGGCGCCGGTACATCTCTTCGGGCGATTCTCCCTCTTCCATGATGAAGTCGTTGGCCATCACTTCATTAAAACGAGAGCATTGGATGCTCCCATTTCCAAGGAAGAGCTTGTCAAGTTCGTCCCAAGCTTCCTTGGCGGTCTTGAGCGAGCGGATATGAGCGCGGTCCTTGGGAGTAATGGCCAAGTGAATCATGTTGATGGCGATGGCGTTGAGTTGGTCGTCCACCACTTCCCTTCTTGTCAAGTTCATTGGGTCTTGTGGTGAATATCCCTCCTCAATGATACGCCAAAGCTCGGTAGAAGCGCTGCGCACATGGGAACGCACTAAGAATTGCCAATTTTCAAAGCTATTAGATTCAAGTAGCGGTGGTGAACCATGAGTCAAAATGCGAGGCATGGGTATTGGGACATTTACGGTGTAATCACATGGTGGTGGCACCGCATGATTACCTCTTAATTGTCCCGCAACCGGAGATTCATCCTTCCCTTTTGATGAGGTGTCAACATCCTCAAGATCCTTTTCCCGAGGTGGCTTTGTCGATTGCTCAACAAATCCAACGAGAGGGAAAGTGTTAACTTATGGTGGGGGAACATTGACACCTCTCTTAGGATCTATGATGGGGTTTGGTCTTGGAGTAATCAACTCCATCATCATAGCCTTCAATTGAGATACAATGGATGACTCCAATTTCTTGAGGTCATCCAAAGTAGCCGGAGTATTATCGGCAATTGATGATGGAGATGATTGCTCACCGGGAAGGACTCCATTCACATCCACCTCTTGATTGGCCATTTCTTAGGCGGTAAAGCCCGAGCAAGAAAACCCTTGCTCTGATACCACTTGAATGGATCGTAGCGATCAAGAGGGGGGGGGGTGAATGGACGCTACGTC
>NC_061513.1:208081059-208100426 GCF_022539505.1 Lolium rigidum | reverse complement strand
GCAGAGAGTAACGGACTTATCGAGAGACAGAAACAGAGTCCATTCCGTTCGCATATAAACGACGGCATCCCGCCTCTTGGACGTAACAACCTCAACGGTTTTCTCCTTCTAGAACAACCGGAGTCCTCGCCGACCTCCTTCGCTTCCTAGCTCCTCTCGTGCGCACCGCCATCGCCATGGCCTCCTCGTCCAGGCCGAGTTCCTCCTCCTCGCGGTCCGCGCAGGCCGACTACGTGCGTGGCGGCCATCCGCGCAGGCCGACCACGATCCGCACCCGCAGGCTCCCCGTCGTCGCCGCCCCCGTGCCCGATGACCGCTCGGTTCAGTGCCGGAACAGCTTCACGACGAAGCGCGCGGCTCCGACGACTCCTTCGCCTGCCGTCAGCTGCTCCTTTCCCGCCGCGCTTGCCTTGACGTCCTCGTCCTCGGCGGCGGCCCCGACGACGCCGACGCCCCAAGCGCGGGCGAGGGCGTTTTCCTCATCGACGGGGACTGCGGCTACGTTTTCCTCATCGATTTCCGCCACCGGCGAGGCGGCTTCGAGGGAGATCTTCGCCTCCCTGTCTACCACTTCCGTTCCGCCCTCGATGACACTTCTTCCAAGAGCTACTCCCCCGCTCGGCTCGATGGCTACGTTTTCCTCATCGATTTCCGCCACCGGCGAGGCGGCTTCGAGGGAGATCTTCGCCTCCCTGTCTACCACTTCCGTTCCGCCCTCGATGACACTTCTTCCAAGAGCTACTCCCCCGCTCGGCTCGATGGCTAGCTCGGCGCCCGCCTCCTCCTCCGTGCATGCGCAGACCAGTGCTTCCGCCACCGACCAAGCAGAAGCAGGGCCTGCTTCATGTACGCCTCCTTCTTCCAATCCTGCTCGTATCTTTTGTGCATCTTCTTCTTGGTTTCTTGGAACGATGCATGGGTAGCTTTCTTTTCTTGGTCGATGGATATAATGCAGCAATTAATTAACGCGAATTGTGAATTAGGTTGCCGTAGCGATTGACATGGTGCGTGCGTGCTGGTATTATTCCACAACTGATGATGCAGTGATGCCTAGTACTAGGTGGCTCTATATTTCGCAGCTTCATGTCTTCTGTTAAGTCCATTTGTCGGTGCTACGGTACATTTGTTTGCTCAGTAATCCGCATCTTCCCTTTTCCCCAATCCGTCCAATTTGTTGCTGATTTCTTTGCTGCGTGGTCAAGCATAAAAGCCGTCAGTTCATTTTCAGATTTATATTGAAAGATGGGGTTTAACTCAACTGTAGCATGTTAAACAGCTCCCGATGGTCGCATGTGGGAACTAATTGGACTGATAGCAGTAACCTGATCACTAGTTCATTACACGAAAATGCCACTAATTTTTCTTGTTGGGCGTGTGAAGTATTGCTAAATTCAAGTGTTGATCTCCCTCGGCCGTTAGCAATGTGAAATTCAATTATGCATTTTTACTCGTTGCAAACAAAGCTATGCAATCAAAGCAGAGGATAAGACATTTCTAAGGATTTATCTGCATCATTCACTGTTTATCTTGCGGATCCTGTTTTACTACTTGTACATTGAACTGCCTCTTTTTAGTACTTGCATAGTCTTGTATCCCATCTTGCAGATCCTGCTTGTGCTTCGGTTTTCCGAGTTTAATAAACTCTGTTAGTCAGAATAAAGGTTGCTTTGTTCATTTAGCTCTACTTAACTGGATACTGGAAGTTTGGAACTGCCAAAACCTTGGCAATGTTTTCTTTCTTAAACTGATCTTGCATGCATTCGGTATAACTTTATGGTCCAAATACAATGTTTACTTGTATGCCAAATTGAGTGCTAATGCGCATCCATTGGCAGCTTTTCCGCCTGCGGTGTGGCCGTCAGAATGGTGGCCAAACCCCGGAGACATGTTTTCCATGCCCTTCATGGAGGAAAACGAAGAGCTGCAGGACGGTGGTATTCAGGAAGACGATGACACAGAGCGGCTCGAGTTAATGAGGTATCTTGTAGACTGGGTTCTTGAGGACTGACGGTTCTTGAGCAGATACAGATACTAGCATTGTTCCAAGTCAGGGCATGAAGTACAGATACAAAATACTAGCATTGTTCCAAGTCAGGGCATGCAACTTTCTGCAGATACTGTTCCTACATTTTGCTGTTACTTGAGGTGGAGTCAATGCACAGGATTAAGTATGCACTATTGTCCAAAATTGGAACATTTTTTGTTGGTTTGTTGTTGCATAAGTCGACTTAGCTGATGAATGTCTCCGTGTTGTTTCTGATTCTCCCTGAAAATATGGTTGTGTATGCATCAACAAATTCTGAAATAGATTAAAGGTTTTATAGGTAGGAATTACAAATCCTATGACCGTTGATTTACAGGCTATTCTGGACAAGCCACCTTTGGCTGTCTTTTTTTACTTGTCTTTCATAGGGGAAATTTAGTCCAGGGGGTAATCCCTCCAATGCACACATGGGTCAGAGACTGATTTCTCCGCTACTCGCCTGCTCCATACACAAGAACAAAGGGCCGTCGCTCTTGCAAAGGGCCGTCGCTCTTGCACGCGCCCCCTGACCTCGCCGGCAATATCCGGGCAGGCCACCACAGCTGGTTGTCCACGTTGTCCAAGGCAGTAGATTTGCGCTAGGCATTTGTTGATGCAGTATGAAATCAGAGTTTTGTTTGTCTTGTTTATAGTACTCCCTCCGTCCCACAAAACATGTCGAAGATTTATCAAAATTTGAATGTATCTACTATTTAGTGTCTAGATATATCTAAATTTTGACAAACTTTCGACATATTTCATTGGGCGAAGGAAATACTTTGCTGATAACAGAGTGATAATAAACTGCAAATTTTATTACTTGCGAATATTTACAGACAGAAACAAAAGAAAAAAGAACTATCTAAGACTGCTCAGCCACCTACTGAGATTATGACAAGTATTATGTTTTGATCTATGAAAGACCTAATGCATCTCTTCCTTGAAAGTTCTTATGCACCTATAAAGACCGCGTTGTATTATGTTTTTGAAAATCCAATCATTTTGACACACCCAGATGCTCCAAGTAACCAGGGTAATGATCACGATGAAAAAGGGCTTATCCATAGATTGCCGGATTGTCATAATATTCTCCAATTTGGTGCCTTCAAAAAGAATTCCTAGACATAAGTAGTGCAGCAGCTTTGTGAAAAGTTACAGGCAAAGTCCTTAGAGAATTTGCAAAAATAAGTTATGAGATACTGTAACCCGATCGAGCAAAGGCCAACTTTAAATTAATAAAGCCCCCAACGGTTAACAAGGTTGACAAGATTCCATCAACAAGAAAGAACAGAAAAGGCCCAATGGCCATACATGAACAGCTCCAACACACAAGCTACAAGCTAGCAACATAGCCACAAAAACTAGACTAAGCCCAACCTAACTAGCACGGTAAACCCTGACCGAGCCGCGAATCCAACCGTTCGCCCCCATCAGCTCCTCCCTATCCTGGCGCTTAGCCACCGGCTTCCAAAACTGTAAGTACATTGTCATCTTGTATAAAGCCTCCACATGGTGAGAAGGGAACACCCCCTCAATATAATATTTCATAAGGACCAACACAGGGCAGCACAACAAATCCACAACACCCTCTAGAGGGATTGCAAGAGCAGGCGAGTAGTTCCCTAACTGCACACCAAATGAATTTGGCTTAGGCGCATTGGAAGAAAATGTGGTTCGTTTCTTCGTACTCCCCGCACAAAGAACAACACCCGTTGGAAGGACCCATGTGTTTCAAAATATTATCGTTAGAGGGAAAACACTTCCTAATGAGTTGCCAAAGGTACACCCTCACTCTAAGGGGAAGGTCAACCTTCCAGATATTGTTGACGTGCTTCAACACCGATCCCTCGCAAATTTTGTGATAGAGAGATCGAAGAGTGAACCTACCCGAGGCCTGGAGCGTGCAAGAGAAAGAATCAGGGTTGTTAGAGAGGTTAAGACCCTCAAAGTATCAAGGCAGGTTGGCCTGCTCCAAACGCTCAGCTGGCCCAAGACCACGCCTCCTTTTTTTCGATATGGGAGCATTGCTCCGGCCTCTGCATCAATAGATGCACACAACCATGTCTTTTATTAAAATAACGAACGAAGTTCAGAACAGTGTACTTGTTACAATCACGTAGAAACTAAAGCTGTAACAAGGAACAGCCACAAAAAGATGAATGGCAAGCAAAATCTATCCATCTTCAATCTTCAATCCTTCTAGTGTGCCGCCATCCAGTAGCCTGGAAATAACAGTCCCGTGCGACCGTCGGAATTCGGTTGCATCCAATAGCCATAATATCCCGCTGGTCCTCCGGGAGAAGATACGCCCAAAGTTGAATCCAGTGCGCTGCATGAATAATAACCTGCAAAAAATTGGTTCCCTTTTGGTTATTAAACACAATATCATTTCTACTTGTCCATATTGACCAATGCTGAGATTCCAATACGGATATGCTGTTTATCCTTCTTTTTCACTCCATTTAACCAATTGCCAAACATATTCGTGATATTAGCAGGGGGAGGAATGTTATAAGCAAAATATACCATTCTCCGGACTAATTTTGCAAATGGACAAGATAGAAACAAGTGTTCAATGGTCTCATTATTATCACAGAAACAACATTTTTGACTGCCCGTCCACTTCCTCTTTATTAGATTATCCTTAGTAAGTAACACTTTATTACTAAGAAACCACATAAATATCTTTATCTTGAGAGGTATTTTAATCTTCCAAAGATATTTTCTCAGAAATATTGTATGACCATTCATAAGATCAAGGTACATAGATTTAACTGAAAACAAACCCGATTCTGTTAACTGCCATAGAAACTGGTCTTTACCATTGCTGAGTTGTACCATCATTAGTCGTTCACATAGGTGTAACCATGAATTCCACTTATGTTCATTAAGATATCTCCTAAAATCAATATTAATAGGAGATTGATTCAATACCGTAGATACCAACACATTTTTTCGTTGGACAATATTATAAAGAGACGGATATTGTTGGGCTAGCGACACATCACCCAACCAGACATCCTCCCAAAACCGAACCGTCATCCCATTTCCAATTTTAAATTTACCCCTCTTAAAGAACTCATCTTTTACGCCCATCAACTCCTTCCAAAAGGGTGAATCAGTGGGTTTCGCCTCCACCTGAGCCAACGTCTTATTTTTAATATATTTGTTATGCAACAATTGCTGCCAAACTCCTTTGATGATTCATATGTGTTCATCTACCTTTGCAGTAAGACCTTTATTGTTGTCTTCGGTGACGAAGTTCACCTTTCTTGAGGATGATCGTTTAACATGCCATTGAGAATGGTTTATCTTGCATATCATTGAGAAGCTTTGTGGCTATGTTAATCTCCTTTCCCATGAATGTACTTCCAGCTGTAGTGTATAGAATTAGACATAGGGTTTAAAGCATGATAAAATAAATGAAGCATGAGCCACTCTTACATTCTGTGGTTGGTATGGTTTCTTATGGAATCCTTCATTCTTTCCCACACAAGCGCTGGTGGTTCACGGTCTTCTTATCTAAAACATGTTTATGTTAGAACACACTTACATAGTCTTAGCAGGTGGGAAAAATGTAGTCATGAATATATTTCAACAGTTTTTTTATGAAGTGATACTCACCTTAGGGAGTGCTAGCAACCATTCTTCATCTTTTCCCCTAAGTGAAAAAGGAAACATGCATAATTTAACAACATCAGAGTAAATATCTTTAATGCGCGTCATCTTACATATTTCAGCGAAAGTAATAAAGTGCATACAACATCCTCAGAAAAGGAACCACCAAACTGGTTTGCCTGAACCAACTTCAACAAATTAGGCTTAATTTCATAGTGGCTCACATCAACAGTGGGTTGAGTGATGGCTGCACGTAAGTAATTATTATTGGGAGTTTCAAACTCCCCAAGCTTCTTTCCTGCCATACTTTTATTTTTGGGGGGTTTTCAGATAAGAATAAAGAAGTATAAAACTAATAACAAAAAAACTAATATTTTTGGGTTTTAAAATTAAGAATAGAAAATTATTAACAAATAATAAACAAAAACTAAATTATTAAACATAATCTCTAATGACCTCACCAGGGGTATCAATTGCTTCCCCGACAACGGCGTTAGAAAAAGGGTTGATATCTTCGATCCAGATTATCGAATTGTAGTATTTGAACCTTTTCCGTAGATACATTACGAATCCCCGGGAATAATGCTTTTGGTGTAAGATCACTCGAACAAGATCGTGAGTCGTCATTTAGTTTTTTGCTTTAGCGGACCAATGGTTTTTCTTTGTTTTGTTGTGAGATAGGCTAGGGCTTAAGGTTACACCTGAAGTTGTGCAGTAGTAAATGGGATTCAAATATAAAACAAAGTACACATGGGTTACTTGAAGATAACTCTCCATATTTTGATCAAATGCAACACCATTTTCCACACATGCTTAACATCCAGCCAAGGTTGATCGTTAAAAGTTTGGTCGTTTCTAACTTTCCTGATACTTCACAGAACAAAAGCACATACTGAATTAATCTAAGCATGTTCTTATTGAAAACCCAAAACATTGAAATAGATTCATAAGCAACTAGAATTATAAAAAAATGAGGAAATGTTTGGTCAAACCTTCCTAGCCACAATGCAACAAAAAAACAAGCAGTTCACTGATTCTAGGTTAGAGCAGAGAGTGCAATAATCTTCAAGTTTATTGAAATTATTTTTATTTAAATCCCTTTTCATTAGTCCATTTTGTGCTAGGAGCTAAAGGAAAAGTATTAATCCTTTGTGGGATGTGGAGCTGCCAAATAGCGGGAAAAAACTTGAACCACACCACCAAAATTAACGATTTTTTTAAGGTAGTTGTGGAATAGGATATATTCGATCCGGATTGTTGGATTGTAGTATTTGAATATCTTTCCGTAGAGGTCTAAGTTTACCGAATCCTCGATAAAAATGTTTTTGGTGTAAGATCACTCGGACAAGATCTTGAGTTGTCGTTTAGTTGTTGCTTTAAAAGACCAATGGTTTTGTTTGTTTGGTTGTGTATCAATGTTCAGAGATAGGCCATGGCTTAAAGGTTCACCTGCAGCTGCATTAGTGAATGTAATTCAAAAATAAAATGAAGTACGCATGTGTAAATATGCGATAATAAAGATATGCAAGTAATGTGCGCGATGCGTCCTAATTAATAATACCATGTGGCAAACAGCTGACCCATGGATCTATTATCCACTTCGAGTTCCTATGCATCGCAAGGAGTCATTCTATTGAGGTAAACATATACTAACATTAAGATCCTATAATGTAATTACACTACCAACGATTTATCCACTCTCAGTAAGATACAAGCGTAGGATCATGCAACTACCCTACTCGCCTATAAACCGAAGCGTAGTTCTTAGGTTTTCTGGTTTTGTGTGTGTGTCGCGAGGTAACATGGTAGGAGAGGAAAAGAGGAAAAAGATGTTTTAGCCATAGCGGTATGATGCGTGCAGTCGACACGTCCGTTGGGAACCCCAAGAGGAAGGTGTGATGCGTACAGTAGCAAGTTTTCCCTCAGAAAGAAACCAAGGTTTATCGAACTAGTAGGAGCCAAGAAGCACGTTGAAGGTTGATGGCGGCGGAGTGTAGTGCGGCGCAACATCAGGGATTCCGGCGCCAACGTGGAACCTGCATTACACAATCACAGAACTTTGCCCCAACGTAACAGTGAGGTTGTCAATCTCACCGGCTTGTTGTAAACAAAGGATTAGATGTATAGTGTGGATGATGATGGTTGTTTGCAAAGAACAGTAAAGAACAATTGCAGTAGATTGTATTTCAGATGTAAAGAATAGGACCGGGGTCCACATATCACTAGTGGTGTCTCTCCCATAAGATAAGCGAGATGTTGGGTGAACAAATTACGGTTGGGCAATTGACAAATAAAGAAGGCATAACAATGCACATACATATATCATGATGAGTACTATGAGATTTAATCGGGGCATTACGACAAAGTACATAGACCGCTATCCGGCATGCATCTATGCCTAAAAAGTCCACCTTCGAGGTTATCATCCGAACCCCATCCGGTATTAAGTTGTAAACAACGAGACAATTGCATTAAGTATGGTGTGTAATGTAATCAACACAAATATCCTTAGACAAAGCATCGATGTTTTATCCCTAGTAGCAACAGCACATCCACAACCTTAGAACTTTATGTCACTGTCCCAGATTCAATGGAGGCATGAACCCACTATCGAGCATAAATACTCCCTCTTGGAGTCACAAGTATCAACTTGGCCAGAGCCTCTACTAGCAACGGAGAGCATGCAAGAACATAAATAACATATATGATAGATTGATAATCAACTTGACATAGTATTCAATATTCATCGGATCCCAACAAACACAACATGTAGGATTACAAATAGATGATCTTGATCATGATAGGCAGCTCACAAGATCTAACATGATAGCACAATGAGGAGAAGACAACCATCTAGCTACTGCTATGGACCCATAGTCCGGGGGTGGACTACTCACACATCGATCCGGAGGCAATCATGGCGATGAAGAGACCTCCGGGAGATGATTCCCCTCTCCGGCGGGGTGCGGGAGCGATCTCCGAATCCCCCGAGATGGGATTGGCGGCGACGGCGTCTCGATGGCGTGTAACTCACACGTTCGTTGGGAACCCCAAGAGGAAGGTATGATGCGCACAACAGCAAGTTTTCCCTCGGAAAGAAACCAAGGTTTATCGAACCGGGAGGAGCCAAGAAGCACGTTGAAGGTTGATGGCGGCGGGATGTAGTGCGGCGCAACACCGGGGATTCCGGCGCCAACGTGGAACCTGCACAACACAACCAAAGTACTTTGCCCCAACGAAACAGTGAGGTTGTCAATCTCACCGGCTTGCTGTAACAAAGGATTAGATGTATAGTGTGGATGATGATTGTTTGCAAAGAACAGTAAAGAACAAGTATTGCAGCAGATTTGTATTTCAGTTGTAAAAGAATGGACCGGGGTCCACAGTTCACTAGAGGTGTCTCTCCCATAAGATAAATAGCATGTTGGGTGAACAAATTACAGTCGGGCAATTGACAAATAGAGAGGGCATAACAATGCACATACATGACATGATGAATATTGTGAGATTTAATTGGGCATTACGACAAAGTACATAGACCGCTATCCGAGCATGCATCTATGCCTAAAAAGTCCACCTTCGAGGTTATCATCCGAACCCCTTCCAGTATTAAGTTGCAAAACAACAGACAATTGCATTAAGTATGGTGCGTAATGTAATCAATAACTACATCCTCGGACATAGCATCAATGTTTTATCCCTAGTGGCAACAGTACATCCATAACCTTAGAGGTTCCTGTCACTCCCCCAGATTCACGGAGACATGAACCCACTATCGAGCATAAATACTCCCTCTTGGAGTTAAGAGCAAAAACTTGGCCAGAGCCTCTACTAATAACGGAGAGCATGCAAGATCATAAACAACACATAGGTAATAGATTGATAATCAACATAACATAGTATTCTCTATCCATCGGATCCCGACAAACACAACATATAGAATTACGGATAGATGATCTTGATCATGTTAGGCAGCTCACAAGATCCGACAATGAAGCACATGAGGAGAAGACAACCATCTAGCTACTGCTATGGACCCATAATCCGGGGGTGAACTACTCACTCATCACTCCGGAGGCGACCATGGCGGTGAAGAGTCCTCCGGGAGATGAATCCCCTCTCCGGCAGGGTGCCGGAGGTGATCTCCAGAATCCCCCGAGATGGGATTGGCGGCGGCGGCGTCTCGGTAAGGTTTTCCGTATCGTGGCTCTCGGTGCGGGGGTTTCGCGACGGAGGCTTTAAGTAGGCGGAAGGGCAGGTAAAGAGGCGGCACGAGGGGCCCACACCACGGGCCGGCGCGGCCGGGGCCTGGGCCGCGCCGCCCTGGTGTGTCGCCACCTCGTGGCCCCACTTCGACTCTCCCTCGGTCTTCCGGAAGCTTCGTGGCAAAATAGGACCACGGGCGTTGATTTCGTCCAATTCCGAGAATATTTCTTTACTAGGATTTACGAAACCAAAAACAACGAGAAAACGACAAGCGGCTCTTCGGCATCTCGTTAATAGGTTAGTGCCGGAAAATGCATAAATACGACATATAATGTGTATAAAACATGTAGATATCATCAATAATGTGGCATGGAACATAAGAAATTATCGATACGTCGGAGACGTATCGGCATCCCCAAGCTTAGTTCCCGCTCGTCCCGAGCAGGTAAACGATAACACGGATAATTTCCGGAGTGACATGCCATCATAACCTTGATCATACTATTGTAAACATATGTAATGAATGCAGCGATCAAAACAATGGTAATGACATGAGTAAACAAATGAATCATAAAGCAAAGACTTTTCATGAATAGCACTTAAAGACAAGCATCAATAAGTCTTGCATAAGAGTTAACTCATAAAGCAATAAATCAAAGTAAAGGTATTGAAGCAACACAAAGGAAGATTAAGTTTCAGCGGTTGCTTTCAACTTGTAACATGTATATCTCATGGATAATTGTCAACATAGAGAAATATAACAATTGCAATATGCAAGTATGTAGGAATCAATGCACAGTTCACACAAGTGTTTGCTTCTTTGAGGTGGAGAGAAATAGGTGAACTGACTCAACATAAAAGTAAAAGAAAGGTCCTTCAAAGATGAAAGCATCGATTGCTATATTTGTGCTAGAGCTTTTATTTTGAAAACAAGAAACAATTTTGTCAATGGTAGTAATAAAGCATATGTATTATGTAAATTATATCTTACCAAGTTGCAAGCCTCATGCATAGTATACTAATAGTGCCCGCACCTTGTCCTAATTAGCTTGGACTACCGGATCATCGCAATACACATGTTTTAACCAAGTGTCACAAAGGGGTACCTCCATGCCGCTTGTACAAAGGTCTAAGGAGAAAACTCGCATTTTGGATCTCTCGCTTTTGATTATTCTCAACTTAGACATCCATACCGGGACAACATGGACAACAGATAATGGACTCCTCTTTAATGCATAAGCATGTGGCAACAATTAGTATTCTCATATGAGATTGAGGATATATGTCCAAAACTGAAACTTCCACCATGATTCATGGCTTTAGTTAGCGGCCCAATGTTCTTCTCTAACAATATGCATGCTCCAATCATTAAGGTGGTAGATCTCTCTTACTTCAGACAAGACGGACATGCATAGCAACTCACATGATATTCAACAAAGAGTAATTGATGGCGTCCCCAGAAACATGGTTATCGCACAACAAGCAACTTAATAAGAGATAAAGTGCATAAGTACATATTCAATACCACAATAGTTTTTAAGCTATTTGTCCCATGAGCTATATATTGTAAAGGTGAAGAATGGAAATTTTAAAGGTAGCACTCAAGCAATTTACTTTGGAATGGCGGAGAAATACCATGTAGTAGGTAGGTATGGTGGACACAAATGGCATAGTGGTTGGCTCAAGGATTTTGGATGCATGAGAAGTATTCCCTCTCGATACAAGGTTTAGGCTAGCAAGGTTATTTGAAACAAACACAAGGATGAACCGGTGCAGCAAAACTCACATAAAAGACATATTGAAAACACTATAAGACTCTACACCGTCTTCCTTGTTGTTCAAAACTCAATACTAGATATTATCTAGACTTTAAAGAGACGAAATATGCAAACCAAATTTAGCAAGCTCTAGGTGTTTCTTGATTAATGGGTGCAAAGTATATGATGCAAGAGCTTAAACATGAGCACAACAATTTCCAAGTATCAAATTATTCAAGACATTTTAGAATTACTACATGTAGCATTTCCCGATTCCAACCATATAACAATTTAACGAAGAAGATTCAACCTTCGCCATGAATACTATGAGTAAAGCCTAAGGACATATTTGTCCATATGCAACAGCGGAGCGTATCTCTCTCCCACACAGTGAATGCTAGGATCCATTTTATTCAAACAAAATCAAAAACAAAAACGAACCGACGCTCCAAGTAAAGCACATAAGATGTGATGGAATAAAAATATAGTTTCGGGGGAGGAACCTGATAATGTTGTCGATGAAGAAGGGGATGCCTTGGGCATCCCCAAGCTTAGACGCTTGAGTCTTCTTAAAATATGCAGGGGTGAACCACCGGGGCATCCCCAAGCTTAGAGCTTTCACTCTCCTTGATCATATTGCATCATTTCCCTCTCTTGATCCTTGAAAACTTCCTCCACACCAAACTCGAAACAACTCATTAGAGGGTTAGTGGACAATAAAAATTAACATGTTCAGAGGTGACACAATCATTCTTAACACTTCTGGACATTGCATAAAGCTACTGGACATTAGTGGATCAAAGAAATTCATCCAACATAGCAAAAGAGGCAATGCGAAATAAAAAGGCAGAACCTGTCAAAACAGAACAGTCCGTAAAGATGGATTTTATTGAGGCACCAGACTTGCTCAAATGAAAATGCCCAAATTAAATGAAAGTTGCGTACATATCTGAGGATCACGCACGTAAATTGGCTTAATTTGCTGAGCTACCTACAGGGAGGCAGGTCGAAATTCGTGACAGCAAAGAAATCTGTAACTGCGCAGTAATCCAAATCTAGTATGAACTTTACTATCAAAGACATTACTTGGCACAACAAAACACAAAACTAAGATAAGGAGAGGTTGCTACAGTAGTAAACAACTTCCAAGACTCAAATATATAACAAAAATACTGTAGTAAAAACATGGGTTGTCTCCCATAAGCGCTTTTCTTTAACGCCTTTCAGCTAGGCGCAGAAAGTGTATATCAAGTATTATCGAGAGACGAAGCATTGATATCATAAGCTCCCCCATCTGTAGTGGTACTAAGGACTTTGTCAATTTTAGGCCTATATTAATATTTTTTTGGTTTAGGCACTTTAGAGACATACATAAACTTTTGCTCCTTACCCACATAAGCTTTTTCTCTAAACTTTAAAGATGAAAAGGTTGAACCCAAGGTTCCCATAGCTTTTTCAAGTTCGCCAATCCTATTGATTTGATTATCATGGACAACACAAGTTCCTAGGACACTAATTCTTTCATCAATTCCTCCTAAGGATTTATCAAGTTCATCAGTTTTATCAAGTAACATTTCCAATTTAGTTTCAATACTTGGAAATTTTTTCTCTATGGTTTCCAATTTTTTCATGACATCTTCAAGAGAGGTTTCAATTTTAACTTCATTAACAGGTGGTGTTCCAAATAAACTCTCAATAATGCAACTAGCTTCTAAAGCAGGAGCGCCTAGGAAGTTACCTCCTGCGAGACAATCAAGAACATACCTATTCCAGCTAGAGATACCAACATAAAAATTCCTGAGTAGGATAGTGGTGGAGTGTTTCTTAGTGCACCTATTATGAGCGTCACTAATTCTATACCAAGCATCTTTTAAACATTCTCCCCCTTGTTGCTTAAACGAACGAACTTCAACTTCAGGATTACTCATTTTAGCAGTAGTGAATAAAGCAAACTAGATAAAGTAAATGCAAGTAACTAATTTTTTTTTGTGTTTTTGATATAGTGTGCAAGGCAGTAAATAAAGTAAAGCTAGCAACTAATTTTTTTGTGTTTTGATATAATGCAGCAAACAAAGTAGTAAATAAAATAAAGCAAGACAAAAACAAAGTGGAGAGATTGGATTGTGGAGACTCCCCTTGCAGCGTGTCTTGATCTCCCCGGCAACGGCGCCAGAAAATATGCTTGATGGCGTGTAACTCACACGTTCGTTGGGAACCCCAAGAGGAAGGTATGATGTGCACAGCAGCAAGTTTTTCCTCAGAAAGAAACCAAGGTTTATCGAACCAGGAGGAGCCAAGAAGCACGTTGAAGGTTGATGGCGGCGGGATGTAGTGCGGCGCAACACCAGGGATTCCGGCGCCAACGTGGAACCTGCACAACACAACCAAAGTACTTTGCCCCAACGAAACAGGTGAGGTTGTCAATCTCACCGGCTTGCTGTAACAAAGGATTAGATGTATAGTGTGGATGATGATTGTTTGCAAAGAACAGTAAAGAACAAGTATTGCAGCAGATTTGTATTTCAGTTGTAAAAGAATGGACCGGGGTCCACAGTTCACTAGAGGTGTCTCTCCCATAAGATAAATAGCATGTTGGGTGAACAAATTACGGTCGGGCAATTGACAAATAGAGAGGGCATAACAATGCACATACATGACATGATGAATATTGTGAGATTTAATTGGGCATTACGACAAAGTACATAGACCGCTATCCGAGCATGCATCTATGCCTAAAAAGTCCACCTTCGAGTTATCATCCGAACCCCTTCCAGTATTAAGTTGCAAAACAACAGACAATTGCATTAAGTATGGTTCGTAATGTAATCAATAACTACATCCTCGGACATAGCATCAATGTTTTATACCTAGTGGCAACAGTACATCCATAACCTTAGAGGTTCCTGTCACTCCCCCAGATTCATGGAGACATGAACCCACTATCAAGCATAAATACTCCCTCTTGGAGTTAAGAGCAAAAACTTGGCCAGAGCCTCTACTAATAACGGAGAGCATGCAAGATCATAAACAACACATAGGTAATAGATTTATAATCAACATAACATAGTATTCTCTATCCATCGGATCCCGACAAACACAACATATAGAATTACGGATAGATGATCTTGATCATGTTAGGCAGCTCACAAGATCCGACAATGAAGCACATGAGGAGAAGACAACCATCTAGCTACTGCTATGGACCCATAGTCCAGGGGTGAACTACTCACTCATCACTCCGGAGGCGACCATGGCGGTGAAGATTCCTCCGGGAGATGAATCCCCTCTCCGGCGGGGTGCGGAGGTGATCTCCGAGAATCCCCCGAGATGGGATTGGCGGCGGCGGCGTCTCGGTAAGGTTTTCCGTATCGTGGCTCTCGGTGCTGGGGGTTTCGCGACGGAGGCTTTAAGTAGGCGGAAGGGCGAGGTAAGAGGCGGCACGAGGGCCCACACCACAGGCCGGCGCGGCCGGGGCTCGGGCCGCGCCGCCCTGGTGTGTCGCCACCTCGTGGCCCCACTTCGACTCTCCCTCGGTCTTCCGGAAGCTTCGTGGCAAAATAGGACCCCGGGCGTTGATTTCGTCCAATTCCGAGAATATTTCTTTACTAGGATTTCTGAAACCAAAAACAGCGAGAAAACGACAAGCGGCTCTTCGGCATCTCGTTAATAGGTTAGTGCCGGAAAATGCATAAATACGACATATAATGTGTATAAAACATGTACATATCATCAATAATGTGGCATGGAACATAAGAAATTATCGATACGTCGGAGACGTATCAGCATCCCCAAGCTTAGTTCCCGCTCGTCCCGAGCAGGTAAACGATAACACGGATAATTTACGGAGTGACATGCCATCATAACCTTGATCATACTATTGTAAACATATGTAATGAATGCAGCGATCAAAACAATGGTAATGACATGAGTAAACAAATGAATCATAAAGCAAAGACTTTTCATGAATAGCACTTAAAGACAAGCATCAATAAGTCTTGCATAAGAGTTAACTCATAAAGCAATAAATCAAAGTAAAGGTATTGAAGCAACACAAAGGAAGATTAAGTTTCAGCGGTTGCTTTCAACTTGTAACATGTATATCTCATGGATAATTGTCAACATAGAGAAATATAACAAGCGCAATATGCAAGTATGTAGGAATCAATGCACAGTTCACACAAGTGTTTGCTTCTTTGAGGTGGAGAGAAATAGGTGAACTGACTCAACATAAAAGTAAAAGAAAGGTCCTTCAAAGAGGAAAACATCGATTGCTATATTTGTGCTAGAGCTTTTATTTTGAAAACATGAAACAATTTTGTCAACGGTAGTAATAGCATATGTATTATGTAAATTATATCTTACCAAGTTGCAAGCCTCATGCATAGTATACTAATAGTGCCCGCACCTTGTCCTAATTAGCTTGGACTACCGGATCATCGCAATACACATGTTTTAACCAAGTGTCACAAAGGGGTACCTCCATGCCGCCTGTACAAAGGTCTAAGGAGAAAGCTCGCATTTTGGATCTCTCGCTTTTGATTATTCTCAACTTAGACATCCATACCGGGACAACATGGACAACAGATAATGGGCTCCTCTTTAATGCATAAGCATGTGGCAACAATTAGTATTCTCATATGAGATTGAGGATATATGTCCAAAACTGAAACTTCCACCATGATTCATGGCTTTAGTTAGCGGCCCAATGTTCTTCTCTAACAATATGCATGCTCCAACCATTAAGGTGGTAGATCTCTCTTACTTCAGACAAGACGGACATGCATAGCAACTCACATGATATTCAACAAAGAGTAGTTGATGGCGTCCCCAGAAACATTGTTATCGCACAACAAGCAACTTAATAAGAGATAAAGTGCATAAGTACATATTCAATACCACAATAGTTTTTAAGCTATTTGTCCCATGAGCTATATATTGTAAAGGTGAAGAATGGAAATTTTAAAGGTAGCACTCAAGCAATTTACTTTGGAATGGCGGAGAAATACCATGTAGTAGGTAGGTATGGTGGACACAAATGGCATAGTGGTTGGCTCAAGGATTTTGGATGCATGAGAAGTATTCCCTCTCGATACAAGGTTTAGGCTAGCAAGGTTATTTGAAACAAACACAAGGATGAACCGGTGCAGCAAAACTCACATAAAAGACATATTGAAAACATTATAAGACTCTACACCGTCTTCCTTGTTGTTCAAAACTCAATACTAGATATTATCTAGACTTTAAAGAGACCAAATATGCAAACCAAATTTAGCAAGCTCTAGGTGTTTCTTCATTAATGGGTGCAAAGTATATGATGCAAGAGCTTAAACATGAGCACAACAATTGCCAAGTATCAAATTATTCAAGACATTTTAGAATTACTACATGTAGCATTTCCCGATTCCAACCATATAACAATTTAACGAAGAAGATTCAACCTTCGCCATGAATACTATGAGTAAAGCCTAAGGACATATTTGTCCATATGCAACAGCGGAGCGTGTCTCTCTCCCACACAGTGAATGCTAGGATCCATTTCATTCAAACAAAAACTAAAACAAAAACGAACCGACGCTCCAAGTAAAGCACATAAGATGTGATGGAATAAAAATATAGTTTCAGGGGAGGAACCTTAATAATGTTGTCGATGAAGAAGGGGATGCATTGGGCATCCCCAAGCTTAGACGCTTGAGTCTTCTTAAAATATGCAGGGGTGAACCACCGGGGCATCCCCAAGCTTAGAGCTTTCACTCTCCTTGATCATATTGCATCATTTCCCTCTCTTGATCCTTGAAAACTTCCTCCACACCAAACTCGAAACAACTCATTAGAGGGTTAGTGGACAATAAAAATTAACATGTTCAGAGGTGACACAATCATTCTTAACACTTCTGGACATTGCATAAAGCTACTGGACATTAGTGGATCAAAGAAATTCATCCAACATAGCAAAAGAGGCAATGCGAAATAAAAAGGCAGAATCTGTCAAAACAGAACAGTCCGTAAAGATGGATTTTATTGAGGCACCAGACTTGCTCAAATGAAAATTCCCAAATTGAATGAAAGTTGCGTACATATCCGAGGATCACGCACGTAAATTGGCTTAATTTTCTGAGCTACCTACGGGGAGGCAGGTCTAAATTCGTGACAGCAAAGAAATGCAGTAACTGCGCGAGTAATCCAAATCTAGTATGAACTTTACTATCAAAGACTTTACTTGGCACAACAAAACACAAAACTAAGATAAGGAGAGGTTGCTACAGTAGTAAACAACTTTCAAGACTCAAATATAAAACAAAAATACTGTAGTAAAAACATGGGTTGTCTCCCATAAGCGCTTTTTTTTAACGTCTTTCAGCTAGGCGCAGAAAGTGTGTATCAAGTATTATCGAGAGACGAAGCATTGATATCATAAGCTCCCCCATCTGTAGTGGTACTAAGGGCTTTTTCAATTTTAGGCCTATAATAATATTTTTTTGATTTAGGCACTTTAGAGACATACATAAACTTTTGCTCCTTACCCACATAAGCTTTTTCTCTAAACTTTAAAGATGAAAAGGTTGAACCCAAGGTTCCCATAGCTTTTTCAAGTTCGCCAATCCTATTGATTTGATTATCATGGACAACACAAGTTCCTAGGACACTAATTCTTTCATCGATTCCTCCTAAGGATTTATCAAGTTCATCAGTTTTATCAAGTAACATTTCCAATTTAGTTTCAATACTTGGAAAATTTTTCTCTATGGTTTCCAATTTTTTCATGACATCTTCAAGAGAGGTTTCAATTTTAACTTCATTAACAGGTGGTGTTCCAAATAAACTCTCAATAATGCAACTAGCTTCTAAAGCAGGAGCGCCTAGGAAGTTACCTCCTGCGAGACAATCAAGAACATACCTATTCCAGCTAGAGATACCAACATAAAAAATCCTGAGTAGGATAGTGGTGGAGTGTTTCTTAGTGCACCTATTATGAGCGTCACTAATTCTATGCCAAGCATCTTTTAAACATTCTCCCCCTTGTTGCTTAAACGAACGAACTTCAACTTCAGGATTACTCAGTTTAGCAGTAGTGAATAAAGCAAACTAGATAAAGTAAATGCAAGTAACTAATTTTTTTTTGTGTTTTTGATATAGTGTGCAAGGCGAGTAAATAAAGTAAAGCTAGCAACTAATTTTTTTGTGTTTTGATATAATGCAGCAAACAAAGTAGTAAATAAAATAAAGCAAGACAAAAACAAAGTAAAGAGATTGGATTGTGGAGACTCCCCTTGCAGCGTGTCTTGATCTCCCAGGCAATGGCGCCAGAAAATATGTTTGATGGCGTGTAACTCACACGTTCGTTGGGAACCCCAAGAGGAAGGTATGATGCGCACAACAGCAAGTTTTCCCTCAGAAAGAAACCAAGGTTTATCGAACCAGGAGGAGCCAAGAAGCACGTTGAAGGTTGATGGCGGCGGGATGTAGTGCGGCGCAACACCGGGGATTCTGGCGCCAACGTGGAACCTGCACAACACAACCAAAGTACTTTGCCCCAACGAAATAGTGAGGTTGTCAATCTCACCGGCTTGTTGTAACAAAGGATTAGATGTATAGTGTGGATGATGATTGTTTGCAAAGAACATAAAGAACAAGTATTGCGACAGATTTGTATTTCAGTTGTAAAAGAATGGACCGGGGTCCACGGTTCACTAGAGGTGTCTCTCCCATAAGATAAATAGCATGTTGGGTGAACAAATTACGGTCGGGCAATTGAAAAATAGAGA
>NC_061513.1:207936718-208080959 GCF_022539505.1 Lolium rigidum | reverse complement strand
GTGGTTAGTACCATTGCATTAATACCACTAACTTGTATTTTTCTTCCCTCCTTGCTTGTACTGAATAATTTCTTGATGTGCCTTGCAATGCTCAGTATGACATGCTATTATTATTTCTTCCCTCCTTGCTATACCAAATTATGTCTTTATGTGCCTTGTAATGCTCAGTATGACATGCTATTACTTTTTCATTCCCCTCTCTGCTCTTCTAAATTATTTCGGTCATGTGCATTGCAATGCTCGGTATTATTTTTCATTCCTATCTGCTCTTCTAAATTATTTCAGTTTGTGCCTTGCAAATTCAAGGAGCAAGTTAGTAAGCTTGCAAGTTCAGAGAACTGGATGGTGGCAAAATGCCCAATGAGGGTTTTTGACATGTATCTTGAGAAAGATGGTACCACTACAACAATTTGTGGTCCATACTGGAGGTCCCTTGTGAGGTTGTATGATATCCAACTTGGTGATGTAGTTTCTTTCACCTACATGGAAGAAGAGAACAGATTCCATCTCAATGTATACCAAATTGTGAACACTGACAAGGTAGAGAAACCTTATGTTAGAGAACAAGGTATGATACATTATTCACAAACATACCAGGGCATCAAATTGTTCATATACCAAATTGTGAACACTGACAAGGTATTCATTTTTATACTGACTTGTTTCTTTGTTACTGCACCGAGTTGTTTATGATGTAATCCCAAGAATCAGGATGCAACTCCACAAGACAATATTCACAAACATCAGAGCCATCAGCGAGGAGCATATGGCTGCCATTACCTTTGGCTCGACCAAAGTTGTGTTGGCTGCTCCAAACCAGGAGCTTGATGAAAATGAGTTCTATGAGAGTACAAAGGAGTTGCAGTTCTTTGCTCATATTTATAATGAGGAAAATGTGCATTTTGATGCCCTGGTATGTTGTACATGTAATAAGACATGTCTTGTGAGCTGTGAATACAAGTCTGTCTTGACAAGTTTTTTTCCCCTCTTTCGGTACTGAATCCAAAACCATTTACCCATGTCGGCTCCCCTGTCAATGGATTTGCACACTTGTGGAAGAGGGACCTTGAAGAGCTCTGTTGTAGCCTGGTACCACATTGAAGGAGATGATCACATTGCAATTACCATTGGGTGGGATAACTTCAGGGAGCAATCACATATTGTTGAAGGAACTCTCCTTCGATGATTGCAACACCAAGGGCTGAAGCAATTGTTCGGACTTTGTGGAGATCATCAACCCATGAAGTATAGGGTCTAGTTGTTAAGTGGTCATGTGTGACTTGCTGTTTAATCTATTTTCTACCAATCTATTGTGATTTGAAATGTTTAGACTATTGTGGAATCTATTGTGATTTGTAATGTTTTAGACTACTGGTGGAATGTCTTGTGATTTGCTTGATGATATTAAATGTGTTTTGAATGTGCTAAGATTCAATTTTAAGACTACTGTAATCTCTGTGATTACTACTATATATGTGAAAGCAAGAATTCCTGAGGCACTTGTGTTTTTATCACATTTGCATGGAATTTTTCTTGCAACAGCTGTTGTTCTTTTTGCCATTTCTAAAGGAGATTTCACAAAAAAATCAGGATTTTTAAGTTTTACCATGCAAGAATTCTGAGGCACTTGTGTTTTTATCACATTTGCATTGAATTTTTCTAGCAACAATAGCTGCACATCTTCAAAATTGTTTTGGCTAAATTTTGTTGTTCTTTCGCCATTTATAAAGGACATTTCAAAACGAAGTTTCTCGCATCGTGGGCTAACATTAACCAGATCTGGGCCTTCAATTTCATTTTGGGCCGGTCGCCAGCCCATATATAATTCATCCTGGGCTGGGTTGTTGGAAGTCATACCGTCCCCCTACTATATTAACCAGTTCATCTCTCTCTCCGTCACTTTTTCCACTTCATCTCTCTCGCTCCACTTCTCTTGTAGCAGTTCCTCGACGGTGACGACTTGAAGCGGTTATCTCCTGTAGCAGTTCGTCGACGGTTCTTCTTCAAGTTCATCTAGATCTTGCGGTCGCTTCTTACTGCAAGGTGAGTTCGAAACAAAAAAACCCCTCTCCTGCAAGTTTAGTTCGAAACAAAAAAACCCCTCTCCTTGCTTCCGAGTTCTTGCCATCTTTTACGCAAGGTGATTTTTTGTGCCACTTCTTCTTGATTGATGATGTGTTCGCATGGGTTAAATCTATTGAACATTCTTCATTCCCTCTTTCTAATCTTCTCGAGATCTGTTCGCATTGGTTCAATCTGTTTGGCCTTTTTCCTCCTTGCATGCGTTCATTTGCTTGATTTGTTTGCATGGTTCCAATCCATTTAACCTTTTTCATCCTTGCATGCGTTCATTTGCTTGTTTTGGCTACCTTTGGTTCAATCTGTTTAACCTTTTCATCCTTGCATGTGTTCATTTGCTAGATTATATATCATGGTTTCAACCCATTCAACCTTTTTAGGGTTCATTTGCTAGATTAGATCTGTTTCCATCACTTGTAAACAATTTTTTTAGGGTTCATATCAATTAATATCTTGACATTTACTTTGGGATAGGTTCAAATGGATCAAGGCAAGCTGTCGGTTACTGCCATCGGCCTATGGCCAGCTGCAAATATTCAAACGGGCGTGCTACATCATTCAAGATCATCATGCAAGAGGACTATGATCACTCTGCGGTATGCAATTCCTTGTACATTGATTACTTGAATTTCATGCTTAAATTTCTATTTATACGCAAGACTAATCTCACATTGTGTTTCATGCTTTGAGACAGTTGTTCCTTGTTACTTCAAGGAAAAAGCTGAACAAGTATGGGGACAAGTGGTTGCATGCTCTTGCTTTGCGGCCACGAGTTGGACTTTTACTTAGAGAAGAGTACAAACTCCACAGCCATATGTGGCCCCTGGTGGTCTTATTTCCTCATGTCACACCTTGTTGATGTCAACGATGTTGTCACCTTCAAGTTACCTACTGAAGATGACAGTGAAGATGAGCTTGATGATGAAGATGCAGAAGGTATGGAGTATGAAGAAGAGGCTGGTGATGGCATCTTCCAAGTATACGTTGCGAGATCTGATGGAAACCAAAAGCCCTTCTTTCTTATGAATGGTATGTACATTACTCTTAGGAAACTTGTCGGACGGTTAGTTTGTTTAATAATTTGTGATCACTTGTTTTATAAATTTGTCCGGGACCAATTTATGTGCACGAAGTGATCGGAGGCACACTTTACAAGACAGTTTTCACAAACATGCATGTTGTTGGTGAAGCGGACATGGCTGAGATAGTACGGGAAATGTACAAGGATGCCTCAAAAGATGTGGACTCAATTGATGAGCTTCGGTACTTTGTTCACGAGTTGATGCGGTTGATTGTAGATCAAAAAGTTTGGTAATCTCAAAAACATTGTTCATACGGTTCCTGCGAGTTCATACAGTTCATACATTTCACATTCGGTATTGCTTAATGCTCTATTCCTGTGATTTCTATTGCGGGCACTGCCGAAGAACCTTGTCCATGGTTACAATTACCCAAGAGGGGAATTGCAAGAGTTTCTAGCGGGAGCTGTGAGTGAAGACATTGCTTGGGCGGTACTTCATTCAAGCTGGGGTCCTGGGCGGGCTGGTCGTACTGGCTGAATGAAGAAGACTTGGAAAAATTACTGTGAGGCCAACTCCATAGTTAAAGGCTCTCTTCTTCGATCGGGGTTGATATGATGCAAGACTACATTGGTGTCTCTGTCCACAAGATAGAAGACATCTAAAGAAATGCTTGATTCAAGGCTGGTTCTTGGTTGAAGATGCTTTAGTTTATGTTGGTGCTTTTGAGTTGTAGTTTGTGCGGTATGTAATTCTTGTTAGTTTGTGGAAGACATATGGCTGGTGGTTACTTTTGTTGATGTGCTTGCAATGGCACACATCTTGTTGTTGGCTTATGTTGATGTTACGCTTATGTAAGACTACTGTCATTATGTTGTCCAGTCTTTGTATGACCTGATGATGGCATTATCAAATATGTGTGCTATTACTATGTGTTAGGAAGTTAACTGATTTTGTATTACTATTTATGTCATTGCAAGAATTCATAAAGCACTTGTGCTGTCATCACATTGCATTGAATTTTTCTTGCAACAATAGCTGCTTGCATATTTTTGAAAATTCTATTGAAAATTATGTTGTTCTTTTTGAACAACATAAATGGATGAACTGCTTATGCGGTAGTGATTCCCTTGACATGTTTACAAACATGGATAGAAGCCAACCTCTGCATTGCTTTTAAACATCTTGCAATGTTTAATTTTTTTACCAAAGGAGCATGTACCCTTTGATTCTCAATCCTTACATGGAGATAACATGGTTCTCAATCCATGATGGTTACCAAAGGATGGTTCTCAACCCTTTGGCTTATGTTAACATGGTTTCTTAAATGCTAAAATGTTTTAATGTTTTAAAAAATTTACCAAAACGTTTTGTTTTCAAACAAAAGAAAATGATTTGGTCCTTCCACTGATTTTGTTTTAATGCACTCAAAACGTTTTACCAAATGGTCCTTCCACCGAACTCATTTTTACAATATGGTCCTTCCACCCAACGTTTCCTTCAACCCTTCGCATTTTTCCTTCGTCCTCCTCTGCCGATCCGCCGCCGCCGCCCTCCTCCTCCGCCGCCGCCCTCCTCCACCTCCGCCTCGGCCCTCCTCCACCTCGGCCCTCCTCCGCCGCCGCCGATCTCCTCCACCGCCGCCGACCTCCTCCACCTCCGTCTCGGATCTCCTCCACCTCGGCCCTCCTCCACCGCCGCCGACCTCCTCCTCCACCTCCGCTAGATCTCCTCCACCTCGGCCCTCCTCCTTCGCCACCGACCTCCTCCTCCACCGATCTAGATCTCCTCCACCGATCTAGATCTCCTCCACCTCGGCCCTCCACCGATTAGGGTTGCGGATTACTGCGTGGCGGCGGCGGCCTGAGGTTTCGCGGGCGACGGCGACCCCTAGGATCCGCGTGCGACGGCCATGGTGGATCCTCACTGGAGTTCAAGCCATGGTGGATCCTCTTGGAGTTCAAGCCATGGTGGATCCTCTCGGAGTTCAAGCCAAGGTGGATCCTACTGGAGTCCAAGCTAAGGTTGATCCGCGGCGGTCCTTTCTCCGACGATTCACGAACTCAAACAACACGGAGGCGAGTTCGTGCAGTGCGTGGTGAATCGAACCTCCACCTACAAATTCCTGTATTACTGGTTTGCTATGATTTGCTGGTTTGCTTAGTTCTTGGATTGCTCTAGTCTTGGATAGCATGCTAACCTTCCTGTATTGTTTGCTTAGTTCTTGCATTGCTCTATTACTTGCTCCCTTGTGATTGTTTGCTTGGTTAATGCATTGCTTGCTGATGCTTGGTTAGTGGATTACTGCAATTCATAGTTCTTGCATTGCTCTATTGCTTGGTTCTTGCATTGCTCTATTAGTTGTTCCCTTGTGATTGTATAAGATGGCTTAGTTCATTACTTGGATTCTATTTAAACTCTAAGTTTTACTAAAAAACGAGTAATAATGGATAAGAGTTGGATGGAAGCTTCAAGGTCTTCGAGATGAGTATGCAGCTGGAGTCTCCTTATTCTTAAAATTTCTTGTAAGAAATGAAGTGCAAGATAGGAAGATCTTGTGTCCATGCAAAAATTGTGGTAACGAGGTTACGGCATGATGTAGACATTGTGAATGATCATCTAGTACTGTGCTTGGATTCATGCCTGGATATAAAACCTGGCTGTTTCATGGTGAACCAGTTGTTAACAATGATCACGACACACACTCTAGCTCTCCGGAAGATAGTAGTAATGCTAGAGATGAGATTGACCAGCTATTGTTAGATGGGTTTGACATGTACCCTAGAAGTTCATTGCATTCGAGAAGAAGAAGAAGGCGGTGAAGATGATAGTGAAGATGAAGATGTCGAAACATACAAGAGGTTAGTCAATGATGGTGGCCAGCGGTTGTACCCGGGATGCAAGAAGTTTTCAAAGCTGCAGTTTCTAGTAAGACTGCTCAACATTAAAAATGTCGGGGGAATGACAAATGCTGCATTTGAAGATATCTTGACACTTGTTCGGGGAAGCACTACCGAAGGACATTCTCTGCCGAAGAAATTTCATGAAGCAAAGCAGTACATCAGAGGAGTTGGTCTTGCGTATGATACTTATGATGTATGTTTCAATGACTGCATAATTTTCAGAGGCATCCATGCCAATGCCAATGTCTGCCCAGTTTGCAAAACAAGCAGATGGAAGAGCGAGAGAAGTGTAGTAGGTGGGAAGAGAATCGGTAGAGTTGCAAGGAAAGTTATCGGACATTTCCCACTGAAGAAAAGAGTCGGGAGGCTGTTCATATCTAACAAAACAGCGGCTACGATGAGTTGGCACAATGATGGGAGAACCAAAGATGAAGTAATGAGGCATCCGAGTGATTCACTGCTTGGAAGAACTTTGACGAGCGAGTGCGAGTCGTTCGACAAAGAACCAAGGAACATCAGATTTGGACTAGCTACGGATGGATTCAACCCGTTCGGGAATATGAACTTGTCATATAGCATCGGCCCATAATTCGATCCCATACAACTTCCCTCCCTGGATTTGCATGAAGGAAACCAACTTCTTATTGTGCTGTCATTATACCGGGAAGGAGATCACCGGGGAAAGACATTGATGTGTACCTGCAACTTGTAATTGATGAGCTACGGGAGTTGTGGCACCATGGTGTTCTTGTACATGATGCTCATTTTGGAAAAAAGTTTAGAGTCTATGCTTGCACTTCTCTGGACCATTAGTGATTGGTTGGGACGTGGAATATTGAGTGGAGAAAGTATTGTTGTCTGTTCTCATTGCCTCTTAGGAACTTGCTCTAGAAGGTTGAAGCATGGGCACAAAGCATGTTTCTTAGGTCACGGAAGGTTCTTGCCAAGGGAACATGCATTCGAGAAGAGATGAGAAATCTTTTGATGGTACTACTGATCTCGGGGATCCTCCGGTACTGACCAACGGGGAAGAAATTTCTGCTATGACAATGGATATCCAAACTGCATATGGAAAACTACAGAAGCAAAGAGGAGTGGAAGGAAGAAAAGGAAAAGAGGAGAAGGGGATGAGGATTTGGAGAATAAAGAGGAAGTACACCTTTGTTGAATCAACTTTTAAGAAGAGGAGCATCTTTTTCCAACTAGAATATTGGAAATTTTTGCTAGTGAGACACAACTTGGATTCAATGCACATTGAAAAGAATGTGTTTGACAACATAGTCAACACTTTGCTTGATGTGGACAAAAGGTCAAAAGATAATGCAAATGCTAGGATGGATATGAAGAGAATGAAGATCGAGAGAACATTTGCATATTGATGAAACACAAGAAAAACCTGACTTGCCGGATGCGGTGTACTACATGGAGTCATCAAAGAAGAAGATGTTACGTGGTGCAGTGAAAAATGTGAGATTTCCAGACAACCATGCTTCCTCAATGTACAACAAGGTAAGGTTAGAGGAAAACAAGTTTGTTGGGCTGAAAACTCATGATTGCCACATTTTGTTTGAAGAAATCTTACCTCGGCTGTAATGAAGACATTGCTGAAGAAGTTGCATTGCCCTTGGTGAAGCTTGCCAAGTGTTTCAAGGTCATTACTTCGAAGATCGTCGGCAACAAAGAGATAGCAATTGTTGAAGACCGGTTGCCGAGAGATATTATGTGAACTTGAGAAGATTTTTCCTCCAACATTCTTCGATATAATGGAGCACCTGGTTATACATCTTCCGGCTGAAGTGAGACTTGCTTGGGCCTGTTCAATTCGGGAACATGTGGTCCACGAAATGTTCATTGGCAACATGAAAAGCTGGGTACACAATAGAAGCCACCCTGAAGGATCCATTGCGAGTCATATTTGTTCGATGAGTGTTTGACATTCTGCGGTAGATATGTGGATGATTGTAACACCAAGTTCAACGAGACCACCAAGACATGATGATAATTTGACTAGTAGTGCAAACAAAAATTGCGGCAAGTACACGACGATTTTTGGAAGACCATTATCAGCTTGCGGTATTTCCGAACTAGATTACCTGTCATGGACACAAGCACGAAGTATGTACTCTTCAATTATGAGCACATCGGTTCTTACACGAGAGAAGCATATGAAAGCTTTAGCTGCTGGGAAAAAGAGAAAAAGTAAAAGACAGGTAGAAGTAGAACATCACGAGATCATTCCATACTTGGTTCATTGACCATGTGCGGTCTTTGCTTCTTAAAGGCACAAAATTGCCGAGAAGATATTGTTTTGCTAGCAAACAAGCCTTACATGATGGTCAAGAAGTACAACAGCTACTTGCATTAATGGTTGTGTATTCCACACAAAGGAGTTTGCGGCGAGGCAAAAGCACTCAATGTGATGGAGTTTCAAACTCATCTATGACTTCCGATTATTCTAGTTCGAAAGATAAGAACCCATTAAAAGGAGAAGTAGAATATTATGGTAGAATAGTTGAGATTGTTGAGTTAAATTATTCCAACCAAGGAAGTGTTGTACTTGTTCAAATGTGAATGGTCAAAACCTGCTTGGAGTTAAAAACATCGCCAACTTTGGGATAACACAAGTAAACCTGAAGCGGTTAGAATTTGGATCGGAACCATTTATATTTGCAAGCCAAGCTAAGCGGATATACTATGTGAAAGATGCTGTAGATGATGATTGGTACTCTGTTGTCTGTCCTTCAATTAGAGATTACTTTGACATGGAGCCTAGAATAGACGAGTTAGTTTGGGTATGACGAGTCTGTTTGACATGTTCTTACTTTTCTTTGAAGTTACTATTATGTGCGAGCAACAACTAATTCATTTAATATATGTGCAGGAACAAATAAGTCGGATACTCAAGAATGGAAGGAAAAGATGATCAAAGTAGGTGAAGCTGTAGCAGCTGGAAGCAATGGTGATAATATGTTGGAAAGGTTCATACACATAGCAAAAGCTACTGGATACTTGCCAGGGAACCAGCAAGTAAGTAATGAATTCTACATCTCAACACCTTTGTACACAACCGAGTTTTGCGGGATTCCAAGATATTTGTCTAACTATTACTTTTAAATATCCTTTGTTCAGATTGTTGAGAATAAAACTATATATGAACAACTAGAGGAAGATGAAGATGATGATGATGATGAAGATGACGAGTGATGAAGAGGATGATGATGAAGAAGATGGTGCTGAGGATGGGCAGAGAGAAAATGATGGTGAAGGCTATGACAGTGATGCAACTACTGATCCTGGTGATGAATATGAAGATGGATCAATTAAAATTAACAACACTCCAGGCTAGATTCTTGATCTATCAATGTTGTGTTAACAGTATCTAATGGAAAGAAATATAGTATATCTAATCTGTTTTAACAATTATGGTTTTAGGCACAGAAGAAGAGAAATCCCATAGAGGTCCAACATTACTGAAGGGGTTCTGGAAACATGTTAATCCAAACTGTAAAATAGATGTGGAATTCAATGACAATGGACAGCCTTGTGGTCCAAACACCAGCCGAGTTCTCCAATTTTGTTGGAAGTTTAGTTAAAGGAAAAGAAATTTCAATGGCGGCAACAAGGCTGGAGCAAAGTACCCGGATCCGACAAAATGCACTTGTGGGAAGCTGTTAAGGTATATAAGCTGCATTACATTTATTTCTCACTGCAATAACGGTGGAAAGGTTTTTTTGTCTAAGCTGTTGCTACTTATGTATTGCGGGCATTCTTTAATGTTGAAGAAAGGCATAGGTCTCGGGTACTAAAGTCTGCGAGGTAAAAAATGGAAAGATTTCAAGTGCTACTTAAAGAAGAAACATTACAAGTCAAAGTTATCAATAGAAGAGAACGTTGCGAACGGGTGTGGCCAAAGACTTCCGAAGCTCAATGGGATTGGTTGGTGAGGCGTTGGAAGCAAAAAAAGTGCAAGGTGAATCATTACATTTTCAAACTTTCAATTTGAAAATGTATGCTTACTAATCTTACCATGAACTGAAAATGTAAACTTAAATTGCAGAGATTGTCAAGGAAGAACAAAACTGCAAGGAAAAACCAGCCAAATAGTACACACACTACTGGGTCAAGGAGCTTCGCAGTTGTACAAGATCAAACAGTAATAATCCAAACTAATCAATTCAGAATTAAATTTTCTGCATATTACTTTGTGTACAACCTTACCATTTGAAATATTTTTACAAGTTCATGAGGGCATAATCCATGTGATTTGCAGGAGATCCTAGAAGGTAAAAAAATTGGGAGGGCTGAGCTGTACAGGATCACTCACACTAATAGCAAAGGACTGCCAGTTGACAATTTTGCTGCTGGAAAAATTGTAAGTTTCACCTTCAAGTAACTACTGCCAGCACACATACTTGTTCTTGCAACAATACCTGCCATGACACTGATTTCCTTGTAGAATGAAATCAATAAGAAACTAAATGCCAATCCTGAGCTGCATGGGGAGGAACCAAATCCCAATGACCTCTATTCAACATTGTTTCCCAAAGCAAAGAAGTCAACAAGGTATGGTCTAGGCATGGTAGTTGGTGGAAAAGGATCAGAAAATCTAGCTCAAGCACTAGCAGCTCTTGAAGAGAGTAGGAAAGAGACCGGAGACCTAAAGCTTGTGGTCGAAAACATGGCGCGAAAGAGTGATATCATAGAAGGGCGGTTGAGTCAACTAATGCTAGTGTACCAAGCTAGCCGGAAAATACGGGACAACCGAGCAACGGCAACAGCGAGACAAGTGAAGAGGGAATGGAAGGTATTCCTACAATCCGGGTACACTACAAACTTCTTCATTCATGAGTAATTACATGGTCAACAGTATATTTCCATAAAGTCTGGTGATATCTAAATTAGTGATATGATTGAACCAATGTAGGTTACCAAACAAAATGTTGACAAAGTTATTAGCAGTGAGGTTACGAGGTTGCAAAGAAAATGTAAGACTCGGCTTCTTCTTTCATGATCCGTATTGTAATCATACTATCCAGATGGTGCGGGTAAGTATTTGATAATTTTGTTTAAATGCGGAAACTAGATCAACTGAAGTAACACATGCAAAAAGAAGCCAAAAACATAGTCATACCTCAGAAGTTGGAGGTTCTCAAGCCAAGGTAAAGTATCAACAGTTTCATGTCCACTTGGCTCCTAGATGGTCCTGTTAATTGTGTGCTACGATTGTTTAAATGCAGGAAACTAGATCAAGCTGAAGTAACACATGCAAAAAGAAGCCAAAAACCTAGTCATACCTCAGAAGTTGGAGGTTCTCAAGCCAAGGTAAAGTATCAACGGTTTCATGTCCACTTGGCTCCTAGATGGTCCTCGTTAATTGTGTGCTCTGATTGTTTAAATGCAGGAAACTAGATCAACTGAAGTAACACATGCAAAAAGAAGCCAAAAACATAGTCATACCTCACAAGTTGGAGGATCTCAAGCCAAGGTAAAGTATCAACAGTTCCATGTCCACTTGGCTCCTAGATGGTCCTGTTAATTGTGTGCTCTGATTGTTTAAATGTAGGCCACCACAACTCATGAAGATAGAAGAGCCAGAAAAATAAAGGATAGAAAGAGTGTGAAGGAACCTAATAGTTCTATACCAAAGGTATGAGCTGCTAACATTGGTACTTTTTAAAAGCTGGTAATTGAATCTACCACCTAATCATACATTCATGCGACATTTTTGGTATTTGACAGGAAACAATTTATACCCATGAAACAACGTATAGCCAGCAAGGTGTATACGGCCGAGGAAAGTATGTTTAGCCAGGAAGAAATGTTTACCAATCAAGAAGAAGGGAATCATTCAAAGACAACCTACAAGCATCTAGAGGCAAAGGTATCGACCCTCATAGAATGAAAAATACTCTACAGAATATGTTATAAGCCGAGCCTTATAGAAATAAATAACAAAATATGTTATCTGCAGACGACTAGTGTGAACAAGATCATTAAATCGGTCAAAGTGGAGAAGGCACAAGAGAACAAGATGAAAAACAGTGAGGGGAAGAAGAAAAGGAACAAAGGGACAGTAAATGTGACAAAAGGGATGGACGTCGCTTTAACTTCACCAACAAGTGAAACAATAGTGGCTCTTGGCACTGTGCAGAATGCAGACACTGATGAGTACATAGAGGTTATGATCAACATGGTCTTGAAGAGAACCACGAGGTTACCACAAGCAAAGGGGAGAATGACGCTACTCGGTGAAGGCGAGGCACACTCAATCCGAGTGGCCAAGGAAGAATGTAAGTTACACTTGCCTCTTGATCAATACTTGTAGAGTCAATACTTGTAGTGTCATGAAAAAAACCATGTGAAACATGATCAATACTGTAGTGTCATGAAACAACCATGATTGTAGTATTGGTGCACCTCGCTGATATTTAGAGAAACTTCCATATATCGGGATTACTGCTTCCATGGATACCCAAACAATTGCTTGATAACTATCTAATGCTTTAACTATCTATGCATGTTGCACGACAAAGCGTGTTGTTGCTCCTCACCATGTACTGGTGGTTGCTTATAGTTGGAAAAGCATGTGTATTGATACGGTGACCTCTGTGATGCTTTCCAATCATCCTAGCCTAGCTTGTTGCCTATCGGTTGGTTGTTTGAAATGAATTGCTTTGCGATAATGACTCTATTACTTCGTTTCTCAAGCTATAGGGATGCCAACTATTGTTGGGGACCATAGCTTCATTTTGAACCTTGTTGGGTAATGCTTGCGAGTCGATGCTGAAGAAGTGGACATGACTCATGCATCAATTGTGAGCAGCATGGACAAGAACTTGCGCATTCATTCCGGATCAGATGGTAGGGTGTTGACATTGCGGGAGCAAGCGGCGAATCGGGATAAAATTAGGAGAACGAGATAACCTAAATGACGAGTCAAAACCCCGACAGAACTAAGAGGAGGAGAACCTTCACCTTCAAGTCAAAAGCCTCCATAGCTTCTCCAGTCAGGCTGATGAATTGCTGGATGATGTGTGACCAGGCTGGATGATGCTTTCAAGCTGATGAATTTGTATGTTATCTAATGATGGATGATGCTTGGATGATGTTGATGACTGCTTATGATTGAATGCTTGTAAGTTATCCGATGCTTCGGATGATCATGTTTATGATTGCTTATGACTGAATTCTGTTTATGACTGAATGCTTGTTTGTGTAATTGTAAGTTAAATACCTGGATGTTTCAAAGTGTTGACTGAATGCTTATGACTGAATTGTAAGTTAAATGATTTGACTGAATGTTCATGAATGCTGCCTACAAAAAGAAACGGCGGCATTAGGCCTATATGCTCGAAAACAAATTTGGAGGCATTTGCGAAATGCCGGCAAAAGCTTTGAACAGCATTTCCACCTTGTGCCGGAAAAAGGTTCCGCGGCGTCACCACCTTGTGCCGGAAAAAGATTCGGCGGCATCTCCGAGAAAGTGCCGGCAAAAACCTTCCACGGCACAATCGAAAAGTGCTCGGCAAAACTCTTAACGAGCAAAAACTGATCTGCACTGAAATAGCTATTACTGGCACCAGTATTTGTGCCTTGAATTACATACCGCGGCATCTCACGAAAAATGCCGGCAAAGAGCAATCTCGACTGGAATAAACGCAGCACTTTTTTTTGTGCCTCGAAAAACCTTTGCCGGCACTTTTGGTGCCTTTGCCGGCACTTTTTTGTGCCGGCAAACTGGGTACCTGACGCAGTGCTGGTTGTGGTCTATTTCTGCCCAGGCCTTGTTGTGCGTGCAGCGTGCGAGCCTCACTGCACGTCTGCGCTCCCGCTCTCGCCGGCCACCGTCATCGGGAAACTCGCGGTAGCGGAGACTTAGGGGCCGGGGTGGAAACTTGGAACGCCGCCGGCATTTGGTCGGCGCGCTCCGGATGCGGGATGCCGCCTGTCTGTTCGAGGAAATGCCGCCTGTCTCTTCGCTCCCGGTGTTAGAGCATCTCCAGTCGCGTCCCCCAAACCGTCCCCCAAAGCGCGCCGGATCGAGCGTTTGGGGGACGTGTTTTGTTCGTGCCGCGTTTGGGGGACGTCGCTCCCCAGCCGCGTCCCCCAAACGCCGCCCCCAATCAGAAATTCAAATAGATGCATTCAAAAGAGATCGTTCCCGCCGGTTCGTCGCGATCGAGTAGCGGCGATCGATCAAAGTACCGGGCGCGCGATCATATTACAGACCGGTGGTGCATGCAAATTAGAAGAAGGGGTTGGTCGACGGCGTCGTGTCCCGAGTCGACGCAGGCCCGTCGAGCACGACGACCTCGTCGCGATCTGCCCGTTCCTGTGCATGGTGCGTCCGCTCCGTCGCCGACGCGGAGGCCGACGCAGGTGTAGCGATAGAAGACGCGTCGGCCTGTTCTTGCTGCGGCTGCCGCTGCCGCCGATGCCGATGCCGCTGCCGGGGCCGCCGCGTCCGCCGCCGCCATTTTGGCTTCGATGTCGTCGAGGATCTGGCCTTTGAAGAAGTTGTGCGCCGCTCGCGTCCGGGGAGACATTCCCTTTGTCGACGTTCTCGGCAGGGACATGTCGTCCCTGCGTTTCTTGAGCTCCGGCTTCTCCTCTTGCCTCTTGAGCAGCTCGGCCCACCTTTGGTCGGCCTTCTTGTCGCGGGAGATAAAGGTCGAGGAGACGTCGGCGAGGCATTTCGTGATCGACGCCTGCGTCTTCTCGGACGACGCAGCGTCGGCCAAGGCGGCCTTGGCAGCCTTGTTGCCGATGAGGACGCCCTGCCGACGTTGCCAGCGGCGCGTCCAGATCAATGGCGTCCTTCCCCTTGGACAACGACAGGCGCGTCAACTTCCATTTCTCGTTCCCTTTGAGCTTGCCATAGCAATGCGTCAGCGCGAAAGACTTGTGACCTTCCGAGTACTTGGCGTACAATTCCATAGCCCGATCAAACTAACCAAAGGAAGCGAGAGTCATTTCATCGAACACAATGTGGGCGCTACGGATTATGGAAGAAACGAGTCGTACCGGTTGGCCGACGTCGGCGCCGCTGTCGCCTCTCGGTCTCTAAGTCGTGATGGTACCCATGGAAGGAGTTCACCGACGCCCGGATGATGGCCCATCGCGTCGACATTGCCTTCTGGCTCCTCTTCATTGGCACTTTCCGGTAGTCGCTGTTGATCAGCTTGCGCTCATCGAACTCGGCCTTGATCCTCGCCCAATACTTCCCGCCTTTTTGGTTGGCGCCGATGATGGAGTCATGGCTCACCGTCGCCCACGACTCGCACGAGACAAAGATCTTCCGGAACCGTCCACTTCGGGCCTCGTGTGCCCGACGCCTTCTTCTTCTTCTTCTTCGTCCTCACGCCGTCCGCGTCTACCTCCACGAGATCATCGTCACCGGCACCCTCGTCGTCCTCTTCCTCGCCGCCCTCTTCCTCGCCGCCCTCTTCGTCCTCAACGTCGTCCTCCTCGTCGTCCTCCACCCCGTCCTCTTCCTCGTCGTCCTCCTCCTCAACCCCGTCGTCCTCCTCGGCACCGGCGCCGTCGTATTCGAGCGGACCCCTGCGGCCGGTGAAAGGGCCGCCGTCCGGACCGGGTCCTGGCTCGCGTTGCTCGTACGCCGGGGAGTAGAGGTTGTTGGGGTTGAAGCCGCCGTGCGGCAGCGCATCCTGGTAGTGCGGCGACAAGTTAGGCGTCACGCACCCGGGAGTGGCGGAGGGACCGTCGTTGTAGAAGGCGGCTTGCGACGGAGAGAAGACTCCCGGAACGTACACCGGCACGTTCGTACTATATGGGCTCGCGTTGGTGGCGGCGATACACCCGGCGATTATGCGGCTGGTGCCGGCGCGCCGCCGAGCCTTCTTCTCCGGCTCCGCCGCCCTCCGTCCTTTCCGCTCCGCCGTCGATAGCTTCCGGCGCAGGCAATCTTGCTGCCATTCATCTTCGGTCATGCCTTCGGGCTTCTTCTTCGCAGCCGGCGCCTTCCGCGGCTTCGCGAACGGCGCTTTCGCCCCTATCGTCGCATTGCCCGGCGGCTTCTTGGCCGCTTTCTTCGCCATCTTTTTGGGGGCTGTCGGCGGCGCCATGGAATGGGGAGAGGGTAGCGGCGGCGGGTGCACGGCGGGAGGGAGAAAGAAATCGGCGGGATAGGAGAAATGAATCGGCGGCAGGATATGTTTTGGGAGGCCTTTGCGCGGCGGTATAGGCGCGATTTTGCGGGAGCGGCGGGAGCGGCGGGATTTGGCGGGAGTGTGAGACGAATTTTCCCTGTGCCGCTGACGGGTCGGGCCCGCGTCGGTTGGCCTCGCTTTTCGTTGTGTCCGGCGTCCCCGGAGCGTCCCCTGTGGGACGGGGACGGGCTCGGGGCGCCGGACACCGTATCGGGGCGCGCCGGACAAAAAAGGGCTTTGGGGGACGCGGCTGGAACGCTTTTTTTGTCCGGCGCGCCCCAAATCGCTTTGGGGGACGGTTTGGGGGACGCGACTGGAGATGCTCTTACGGTGCTTGGTTCCATTCAAAACAGGTCGTGTGTGTCAACAGAGATCCTGCTATCTTCTTCTGTCTGTTCTACTCCATTCTTGTCAGGATCAATGATGAATTTTGTAAGACTCTTGGGACTGATATATGGTGACAGGTCCAACTCATTAACATCAGCAGGGATATCTACAAATGTCTGGAGCTTGTTTCTTGTAAACTGGGTGTACGAGAACCGTTTCAGATGGATGACCAGGCAGCCTCCACATACCAAATTTCTTTATGGTCTGCATTTTGAAATTATAATTCAGAACAACCGACGTGCTGCATTTTGAGGTAGGACATATGCATATGCATCATCAGCATCAGTCTAACACTACTATGTGCACCATGCAGTGTAAAAATCGTTACCAAATGGCAAATGCACCATTTTGCAAACAGAGCAATGCAGTTGTTCCTCATCAGGGAGACTCGCCACATGTTCTCTGGCCCCAGCGGCTCCTCTTTGAGAAATGCTTCTAGACAACCATGTTTGTGCAGCAGAATCTTCGGTTCCATTCTGAATAAGATGAAGCTTATGAATCTCAGTATCATATTGTCTTGGTGCATTCAGTTGCCAGTGAACAACTGAACATTGACATGCAGCCGGTTTGATGTTACTACCTTAGATAACTGCAGCTCATTCATGTGTGCTATTGATTGTTGAGCATCATCCCTTTATCTGATAAATAAATTTAAACTGCTCTTTTTTTCCTCGCAATAGGTCTCGCTGGTTCGTAAGACAGGTAGACTCTTGCAAACTTTCAGAGTGTTCAGTTCAGGTTTTCTAACAATGCATTGCTGAGCACTTGCTTACTGATTGCAACAGCAGAAAGATCTTTTATGGCCTATCTAAACTGGTGCCTGCAGGGATCTGGAACTGAAGGCTCATATATCTTAGCCTTGCTTCTACTCTAGACCCAAACATATAGCCACCTTCACCAGTCATCGCTAAGCATGAAGAAGCTCCAATATATGAAATGTGTGTACTAGTGACGACAATGCTTCTGCGTGTCAGGGTCCACACACTCCACACAAAGTGATCTATTCTCATGTTAGTACCTTGTACATGAATGCTAATGAAGCCCGTTTAGGATTTTTAGCATCATGTTACGGTGAATTCATCCATCACAATATGAGGGCAACTAGAAATTTCAATATCATGTTAATTGCGTGCAGGTTTCGACAGCCCACAAGGACTGATGTGGGAAATGTTCTTTCACAATTATGATGACTACAAGTTCTACTGATGTTGTTCTTGTCCTAGTGATGAAGAAATATCTCTGTCCTTATTCATAACCTGAATCAACAGTGTGTCAATTCGTGTGCCGTTTGGTGGTGTCCCTTAGTTCTTCTTTGGAGTTCCAGCGAGATGTTCTATTTTCTCCAAGGAAGTTAGAGCAGAACATCATCTCTGTTGTTTACACGAGTTATTGGTAGGCAGTACTTCCTTGTGATACTTAACCTTGTGTTGATTGCATTATATAAATTAACATCAGGAGCTTGAGAAGATGAAGATTAGCATGCAGAGAGCGTGCTAATGACCAAGGAGAAAACATGTGCGTTCAGACAGGAGGAGCTGTGGGAACTTCTGAAGAAGGACGATACCTATGTTTCTACATTTGTGGACTGCAAAACATGGACGGGTACCGATGACGGCATATATGTTTCATTGGCTGCAAATAGAAGTATATATGTTTCCGAGTCTTTCATTGTGTGCATGGATCATTCGTTAATTTGAGAAGTTTTGGCAATTGTAAGGTTTGCTGAATTTTTTATATGCTTCTTAATGCTAAAATTGGCTGGTTGAGCTAGAAGAAGCCGCTGAAGTACACCGGGCAATGCAAGCCGTAGAAATCTATTAAATCATGATTCTCGCTATTTTCATATATATTTCCTACATACATGATACATGAAGATAAGGGCGTGTCTTCGCTGTATTGTAAATACTGATTCGTTTCAAGTTTCCCTACAGCACCACCTGCCTGTTCGCTAATTTATTCAACAGTAATACTGTACAGTTCACTCCAAAAAGATACATGCAGGACTCATGTGGAATTGCAGTTAAAAATATTGCATACATGATAATATGATATCCTTGACCAGAACACTGTCAACCATGGAAGTATGTTTAATTCTGATGCTGCTGTTAGTTTTGATCTTATCATCCTACTGTTGTGCGGATCAGAATCTACACATATTCATGGTAATTTTCTGAACCTAAACAGCTGCAGTTTTCAACAGTCAACACCTAATAGAGGTTCACTCTCCAGAGTTGCACTTCTTGCTGTTGCTCTTTGTCATCTTCAGCAACTTCAGAATTGTGGTGCAGGGCCTCCTTACTCTTTCCCCACATGAGAACATACAGGCCACCTATCGCAGAATATACATATCATAGCGCACTGCACATACAAGGTGTTAATATATGTAAAATTATAATTGTGCACTAAATAAAATCTAGACGCATATCATAATTGTGCAGCGTTTTGATACACCACATCAGCATTCGTGGCACGAAACCATGGAAACAATTAAGTAGCACTAACTGTTAACAAGAGCTAATCTACCGGGGTAATAGTCCCTCCGTTTCAAATTAATCGACTCAACTTTATCTAGATACGTATGATGCATATGGTTTAGTGTGCATTGCCATATATAGCCATGTAACAAAGACTGTTGCCTATATATGGTTTAGTGTGTTCCTAGATACGTTTAATGTGGTTTAGTGTAAACTATTCATTTACATGGTTTAGTGTGTGTCATCATATATAGCACTAGATGATACCACGCGCGTTGCCGCGGGCAACCGTGAATAATATAGAGAATGGACATTTAGAGAAGAAAATGTAGAAATAAAATTGTACAATACAATATAAGATGAATAGTCAATATGTGAATATATGAAAAATGAATGGTGTTCACTCATATTAACAGTGCACATACAAATAAGAAGGTTGCACTCTCAATAAGTTTACTTGCGGCAAACAACCAAAATATGTTTATATGGGAACTTGGCAGACGGTAGCCATAGGCGAAGCTTCACCTAGTTTATCCATAGCACCGATGTGTGAATAGTAGTCCAGTTTATGAATAAGGAAATTGAAATATAAATATTTGTAAAGTATGACTAACTGAAAATACCGATTCCAGTTATGGTGGAACTTAAACACCGCCCAAGTGAGAAGTAGATATGTCAATGTAAGATATAAAGTAGAGCTTACCTTGTCTATATATACGATCACTGTGGTTAAAAGAACAATGCGAGAAAATGGGATGTTTTTTAATGAATAGCTGTCCAATATGTAAACAATGAGAACATTTGTTAAAGATCATGAGCATATTGCTCAGAAGCACCACCGAGAGCAATGAAGTGAGAAATTGCATGATAAGCATGTAAAGAGAACTGATGTTGTCACGGCTGAAGGTACAAAATAGATGCCACAATCTAGCTCCCAGCTGAGATGTTTTTCTTTTCCAGTAAAATTAGCGTGCAAAAAAGCCTGCTCTGCTAATGGAGGGGTATTAGAATATCTTGTATGTTCCATGCTCTGACGAAGATGGCACAAATTAACCTAGCGATGATTGTAGGTTAGTCAGATCATTTGGAGTTCCAGTTCGGCAACTTAGGATTCTCGAATATTGAAATGCTAGATTCATGTCAGGTGTACTTAATAATTCAGAGACAGAGACATGGACGCATAATCGCCATGATGCATGGTGGAATCCGTACTTACCGTTCCAGTAAACTTCTGTTCAGCTTTCTAAAACGTGCAACTGGTGATATGAAATACTGGAGTATTAGAATTGTACATGGCTCTGAATTGGCGATCTGAAAAGAAACCCAGCTCTGAATATACATGGTAATTTAATTTGCCTAAATCTGTGGCGATGGGCTGCATGGAAACAACATATGATTAACTGTAGAATTCCACATAATTCTAGTTATCCAGAACTGATATACATTGAGGATAGAAATGGAACCGGAAGATAAAGATGAGCTTATGCATCATTCCGGAAACTCTTATATTCAACTTTGACTTTGAAACAACATGAGCAACAGCGTATCCTGAATCTTTTAGTTGCTGCAACAGAAAAATACAGTGTTCTTTGATGTTGTAGTCAAATAAGTTCGGAGGAAAAAAAAGATTGCTTCCTCCATCTAAATCTACACACCTTGAATCTGGTACCTGAACATAATTGAATGAGTAAGAGGCTAGAATCCATGCTAACATCAGAGATTAATGAATGCATCAACAGGCTAGGGAACCAAAGATTGTTGATAAGCAAGGAAGCTGTACCCACCGGGGGATGCAGATTAGCAAGCAGCGAAGGCTGCACAGCGACAATGGCGAGGCAGATTTATCTTGCCTGACATGCGTGGTGGCCAGAAGAGATGGGCGCCGATTACGGTTGCCGCAAATCATGGTGATTTTTTTTACCAAAACTGGAATAGAGGCACGAACACCAAGCAGTGCTGCGGTGGATTGGATGGATCAGCTCCGCTACTTAAAAGAGAGAGCAAATCCAAGATGAGGCCGTAGAATAAATGCATACAGTTTCTCATGCAAGAAAACCTAGTGGGGAGACGAAGAGGAACCGATGGGAAAAGGAAGACCATGGTGTTGCGCTGCTCATGAGAAGATGATAGGACCGAAGTGTCGAAGCATGAGCTTCAGGAAAAAAAAATCGATGACATGGACAGGTTAGTGGTGCTGGCCCACCTGATGATGTGGACAGCTTGCATGTTTAGAGAAATACCCTAGTGGGGATGAACTATTTAGTTATATAGGAATCGTTTAACTCAGCCATGTAACAAAACGTATGTATCATCATATATAGCATTCATTTACATGAACCGATGTGGATAGACTGGAAAGGAGAGGTTTGCAGCATCCACATTGTGCTGCCAAGAAGCGGAAACTGCGAACCATATTATGCTTCAATGCTCCTATGCTCACCAAGTTTGGTACAACATCCTTCTCCAGCACGGCTGCATCGCTTCATGCCTGACGGTAGCGCAAAAATGGCACAATGGTGGACGGTTTTGTCGGATGCAGTTCCACAAAGAAGACATAGGAAGAAGATCAAGGCGCTAGTCACCCTGGTGTCGAGGTGTCTTTGGCTCGAGAGGAATAGTAGAGTTTTTGACAAATTTGCTACTATGCCTATGGTGCCCGTAGGGTCAAGGTAGAGTTTGAACAATGGACGAAGACAAATTTATGTGGATTATTAGGAGAGACCGAGTATGTGGTGCTGTGGAGTGGAGTTGTGTGAAACTGAATCGGGTCTTTAAAAACAAATGTCTTTCTGCATTAATATTGAAGACACGCACATGCGTGTTCTTGAAAAAAAAATGAACCACGGTGGAGAATTTGTGTAATTTAACCAGCATAGAGATGCAAGACTTGATGGTAATACAAAATATTTGACCAATTTATTTTACTCAATAATTGATTTGCAATTATTACATCTACTTTTTGTTACATTTTGAAAGATAATTCAAGGTCTTCATATCAATTTGGAAAGAAATATTGTCATGATGAACTTTAATTTTATTTATTTTATTTTAGATTGAGGAGAAGGAACCAAGATTTCCTATGAAAGGTATGGCTGCCGCAGATTTTATTGCATTGATCGTTTAAATATTTGCGCAAAATAAACAGAATCTACTGACCAAGATATCATGATGCATCTATCTACTACACATAATATATGGAGGTGTAAGTGGGATCCCGCTTTAATCCCATTTTTAGCTTATTTTATCAAAAACATTAAGAACCAAATCTCACCGGCCACTTTGGCTCCCTGGTATGGAAGTAGCGGTACGTGCATCAAAAGAAAAGACATGACCCACTGAAAATTCATATTTAACACCAATGAATAGACCAAAACAATGTTTGTCCAGTAAGTTTCTGAAAAATCTTTAGCTCGTAGCAACAAGGCATGGACATTTAATTGCAGAAAAATGGCAGAATTTTGTGTTGGGGGGCCTCAAAACCATTACAGCACTACCCAAGATGTCGAACTAAATTCGAAGTTAACTTAATTGATATAACATGAAAGAATTATTAAGTATCCTTTTCCAATATCTGTTGAAGAATCTAAAACACTTACATTTGGAGCTTACATAAAACACACAACCAGTGCTCATTTGTAACGGTCTTCTCTCTCCATCTCTCCTAGTTCCATCAACATTTTCAGAACTTTGAATTCTATGCAATTATGCTCAATTTTATGTAGTGTACACACAGGTGGACAACCAATACGATGCCATGCTGAAAGAACAAGTCAGCCTCACTTGGTGTATAGGACATCCTCCCACGGGTGACGGTACAGAGGTTGCTTGAGCCTCTTCTGGTCAAAGGTGTGCCTGTAAATCCAAGTACCAGATTGGAAATATTATTAGAACTAACTACGTAATTAGAATAAAAATAATGTAGTTACAATAACTGAATAAATGTTGGTCGCAAAAGCATGAGAAAATACTAATGAAATATCTCTATTGAAGAACAAGACTCACCCAATTAGGCCAATTGAGCGTGCAAGCACAAAGAGTCCATTAAGATACCCAATCTCTACGATCTCGTCGATCTCTTGCTTGCTGAACATTCCACTCCCAGAAAGAAGATCCAAGAAAAGTGACCCAATGGCACCATCGACGTTCATAACCAAATTGTTGGCCTTTGACAGGGTGTAGGTCTCCACCTGAACAGCGTATTCCATGTACTTGACTGAAGGGAAATGTGTGTGAGCATATTTCTGTAAAAGCTGCACTCTCTTGTCCCTGTTATCTCTGCTCTTGATCCTAATAAGGAGACACAAATGAAAATTTGAGAAAATACATCAGAACTTGTTGTACATTGGAGCAATAGATTTATATGTCTGAAATCCATTTTCAGGTGCAAGATTATTATGGTATCATGTGTGTATTATACCTGTGACCAATCCCAGGGACACGGATTCCCTTCTTTTTCATGCCCTCAACAAATTCATAAGGCGTAAGACCCTAGAAGCAGTTGATACATTTTTATTAGAGCAATTAAAAATGCATAAATATAGAGCTGGAGAAAAAAATAAAGGGGTATGAAATAAGTTGACTCACCCTATCATATGCATCTTTGAAGTACCGAGCAGCGTCATCAATTGCACCACCAAATCGGGGGCCAATTGTCAACAATCCTGTGATGTTTCAACCGTAAGTCTTAGTAACATAACGGGACAAGTTTGCATGTATGAATTAAAAGCTCACCAGATACCAAGCTGGAAACAAGGTCCTTTCCAGCCCTGGCAGTAACTATAGAATTGTGAGCACCAGATACACAAGGACCATGATCAGCGCAAAGCATGATGCATATCTGTCAGACATATGAAGAAACCCTTTTAGGATCAAATGAACACTAGATATAGAAGGGGGAAAGGTAAAAGATTATCACATTAGAGCTTGGATTTTTGTAGATTATCCTACATATTACCCATAGATTACCTCAATAAACTGAGTGCAATAACGAGGAAGGCTGCGCTTGAACCACAAAAGGGAAATAACATCGCCAACTCCATAACCCCGTTCAATAATTGTAGACATGGGTACACCAGCGTAGCAAGGTTCCTCACCTGCATCACACACATGCGCATTTATTATTTCTGGGGAGGGACAGCAGTGCAAATAACAATTATACAGCATATGTAGAATAACATGTTGCCACCAATCTAACCTCTATCATCGGAGATAGTGGAGATAATGTGGGTGGGAGCTCGGACCTTCCCACTTTTAATTGCAGTTTTAAGATCCTCAGGAATGGGGGGAGGTGTAACCTCAGGGACGACAGGAACTTTTCCTTCCTCAACCTGCAAAAAAAATGAAACCCAAACTTAGATTTCACAAAACACAATTTTGTATCATTATACTTGAAAAAGCATCAGTCATGGTGTCAAAAATATTATCAGCATACCAGCTTCTCAAATGTCTCCTTAATCACGCTTTCGAGGGCTTCAAATGAAGTCGGGACAACTGCGCCAGCATCCCTTAGCGCCTGATTCTTACCTTGTGCTGATTCCAACTCACCACCACTCTTCGCACCCTGTTATACCAATAAATTAATAAACCAGATCTTTGCATACTGAGTGTACTGTTAAGCTCACATAACTCCAGGAAAAGAGAACACCAATTTGTTTAGAACTTACAGCATGGCCAAACTGGACCTCAGATTTGAATAGAGTTGCACATGTCCCGCTAACCCAAGCAACAACAGGTTTCTGAACCTTTCCTTGTTTCAAGGCTTCAACAAGTGAATACTCATCGCTTCCTCCAAGCTCCCCAAGAACAACCATCATTTTAACCTAAAGCCAACAAATAACACAATGTGAAGTTGATACACAATTGCTCCAGAGTTGACACTTGTACGCCATACAACTTTCATGTCCTAAAAATGTATATTGCAGACTGGATCCAAAGACAATGGCCCAATATTATGGTAAAGGTGTTGCCTTCCAAAAATTAAAATGTAAAAAGGATGTGACCAAGGAACATGTTACAGTGATGCCCTATGGATGGCCAATGCTGCAGAGAAGAATAATTTCATATTCACAGGACAATTGTGCGACAAAGATGATGACCATTAAATTGCTACAGGAAGAGGTTAACACTATCTATATAGAAATGTTAAGCGTGGAACCTGAGGTATGTTATTAAAACGCAGAATGTGATCTGAAAGAGTTGAACCAGGGTAAACATCTCCTCCAATTGCAATTCCTGAATATGTTAAGACATTTAGCGTTGGCACATTATTCATGTGCATCAGTAAATGTGACACTTTACACTTATCCAAAAGAGTTACCTTCATAAATACCATCTGTCACTCTTGCAATGGTGTTGTACATCTCATTTGACATGCCACCCTATTGAAGTAATAGAAGTTCAGTTTGGGTATGTACTAATCAGTCGTCAAATTCAAATTAAATAAGTGGAGTTCTAGAAAGTAAGCAAATCGAAAGTCAGGAGCTCCAGACATGTATTTACATTATAAGCATTTCCATAACAAAAAAAGATAAACCCCAAGCATTGTATTCAGGTTCTAAAGTTCCAAAAGCTCTGTATGTAAACAACAAAGATGTCTTTACAGACAGTGGGTGTGCAACAGACGGTTTCTTTTTTTTTCTGTGAACTTTATTACAAATGCGAATTACACAGAAATACATATGGTGAAGTATCTTTTTGAGAAGTGATTTTATTAACACCAGAATTAAAGCATACCGATTTAGACACAAAACCAACAGATCCAGGCCTGTACAGCTTGCACTGAATTATGTTGTCAATGGTTCCAGCGGTATCACCAATCTTGAAAGCACCAGCCTGAACTCCTCCAACTGTCGCAGGTCCAATGATGACCTACAGATATCATTAAATCACTTCACAAACATAAACAATAAATATGCAAGCTACTGGCAACCTGCATTATATAACATGCCAACACCCCTTTAGTAATTCTAATACTCCCTCCATCCCAAAAAGGATGTCGCAGGTTTTCTACACCCAAATTTAGACAAATCTGCGCAGATCCTTTTTGGGGCGGAGGGAGTATATATTTTCTTACTAGGTGCTTTATGATGATAACCCACAAAGAACACACAAATTTAGAAGCAGTAATTCATGTAAGATATAGTCCTTACCTTATTGTTAGCACGTGCATAGCTAATTAGCTGCTTTGCGTCTGATTCAGGAACTCCTTCAGCTATAATGGCTACAACTCGGATAGTTGCCTGCTTTAAAGCTGACATTGAAGAAGCAGCCGCGCTGCAGATTCGCAAATACAATGAAAAATTGGAGTCGCTCCACATCATGCACTATTTCCCAGAAAGATTATCAAAACAATAACTAACCTCCGGAAGGATGCAAAGTTGATAAATACATCGGCAGTTGGGTGTGCGTTGCAAGCAGCTTCAATTCTACAAAAGGTACACAAATAGATAAGTTACATGAAAGTTGTGCTAGGCTGCTAGCAATCTGCTAGTGTACTAATATGTGCATCCGAAGAAACAACTGTATTCTTGTACACTCAGACAATATAAATGAAGGATCAGAGAACTCACGTAGGATGAACTGGAATAGCAATTTCTTCTTGTCCAAAGAAAAGTTTCTGGAACCCATCAGAACCAGGATTGATTATTCCAGCAACAGAAGGTGTTTCTCTCCCTATCAAGCAGTGCAAAGTCAATAAGGAACAAGCAAAATAAAACACTATGTAATCCTTTTTAACCAATGATAGGGAGAATATGTACCACAGAGGAAGTCAAAATCAAGCATGCGTTGGATAGGGAGTTGCTTGTAATTGTAGAATAATGCTTGGGTGGTTTTTGAGAAAATTTGACCCGTCGCCATGATTTACTTCCTCTGCAAAATTAACCGGTATTAACTAATGTACCACAGTAAGAGTTACTGTTTAGAAATAGCATAAATCATAAGCCCCCTAACAGCCATCAAAATGGTTGAATAAAATGAAATCATGTTAGCATAATGAAGCAAAAAAAATGATAAGATGGCTGGTCACAAAAAAGGCAAACATTCTCCTTCACAATATTCGGAGAATCTTTTCAGTGAAATGAAACACAAAGGTCATTCGCGTTTTCTCGAAAAAAAATATTTCGCACGGAGAATCTCATCAACGACAAAACGACAGCTGGGATGTACTTTTTATTAAAACAATATTAAAAGAAAAAATTGATGATTTCAAACAATGGCCTACTGACATAACCTAGAGCAAATAAAAAGATACATCAGCAATGCACATTTAGGGCATAGGGAAGAATCATGTATCATAGCCTCGTATCAACTATGAGAGAAGTCATAAGTTAAGTACATGATGAAAATGACAAGTCCAACATGTTAATGTGTTTATCACTCGTAAATAATGTTCACAGCTATCATAATGATACAAAGTTAGTTACTTAAATAGTCAACCCGTATATTTAATAAGTTATCGTGTGACGTCAACCAGATCAACTACGTGGCAGCAACGGAAAATATAACTGCACAAAAATACAAGCTATGTCTGTTCAAAACACGACATCCGCGAAAATCTAAACTGCCTGATCCACAAAATTTACACCATATAAAGGAGCTGACATCTGCGCAGAACACCAGATCTCAAATACGGTGACTAATAGAATCTCAATTTTTTTTAGCTCCAATTAAATCTATAGTAAATGTAAACATGCATGCTACCCTCAGAGTTTTCTACCCGCCATCACTCACAGACAAGCTATAGCGAATACAGGGCAATATTAGCAACTGATTCACTGAGCCAACCAAACTGACTCAGGAATAAGTGATCAAATAGTTATTCCAAGCGTGATTTTGTTTCTAAAACCGCCGCCTGTAGAAGCACAGAAATTCTATTAAAAGAGGACAATCGAGACCACACAATTCAAATTGCCCAATCAACAAAAGTAATGGAGGAGTTAGTAATAAAATATGAATGAGTTGGAATCTGAGCAGAGCACCGGATCTCAGATGACATGATGCACGAGCACATTTTATTCCACAATTGCCCAACTACTCCCAATGCCTAAATCATGCTTGCATCCAAAGATTCAAATCTAAAGCAGTACTAAGTTTGGGAGCTATTACTTCAGAGAATTCATATAACGACTAAAAAAAGACCATTAGGAGTTGAGCTAGCCAAGTGGACTCCCAACCAAGTGAACATTCCAACTTTCAGACCCGATGGTAAGTTTAAACTCTTGCCCATTGCTGCAACCAAATTATGTAAATAGTTAGGCAGTTGTAAACCACGAGATCTCCTCAGATCCACAGAAAAGGCGAGCGCGAGAGCCCAAATCCGACAAAACGCAGCCGAAGCTCTCAGTACTACCCACACTACAACGCGTCGATCCGGCAAAAACGAAGCAAAACTCATGGCAGAGGGGGCATTTCTCGGTCGATTTCGGGCCAGGCGCGGCAAGCAGGGCAGCGCATTCCAACCCGGAAAAAAAAAACCCAAAACCCCACAGAATCGAACGGGGGGCGGGAGATCCCCACGGTACGCCGCGGGATCCCGCACACCGCGCGGCCAGGGCGGAGAGATCCGCAGATCCGCAGCGCCCAACTACCTGACCCACCAGCTGTTGGACCAAACGCCGGAGGGAGCAGTAACAGCAGCAGGAGAAAGAGTAGAGGGAGGTGCGTGGAGTGCATGTGTGAGCATGGTTTGGAGCGGCGAACCTTCCGAGGCGGGCGGTGCGAAGCGGGGGCGGAATTGGTCGGCGACGGAATTTGATTCGTGTCTCGGGGACGGACGGGGAGGGCAGACGGAGCCTGGAGGCACAAGGATTTATAGTGTGGTGGAAGGTAGGAGATGGGCCGGTATGAAGTAGGCGACGCACGCCGCTACCCAGCCCCCAGCTACCCACGACCTCACGACGCCGCGATGACTGTTTGAACCGGGTCCATAAGCCGCAGGGACGACTCAAGTTTCCTTATGTCCATTTATTTCACTGCTGTAGAATGGCAACTGGATCTGGAATGGGATGGGATGGGAGGCTACCATGTCGTATCCGATCGGCTACAATCTTAGTATTTTCTACTTCAAACGCCCACTATGGCAAATCAATCCAAATGGAAATATTTGTAAAAATCTATATAGCTTTACATGGGGGAGATGGAGAGAATGAAGAACAGAGGAAGCATGGTGATCGCCATAGAGGAGGAAGAAGAAGAATGCCACCCACATCCAGTATCCACCCCCACAACCGACACTAACTTAACCGTTGGCCATCGCCACCTACGGCCAACACCTCGATGCCTCACTTCCCAGCCCTCCTTAAACCATCGCCTACGTTGGATCGCCCTTAGCCTTCCCTCAAAGATCCAGAGCCTCCGCAGTGTCCTCCTCACTGGCACACCCTCACACCCCCACTCCTAAGTGTACTGCTCGCCTACGGCTCACTCTGGCATAATTGGTGTCTTCTCCACCGCGGCTCCTGGCGGTCGTGGAGGCATCTTCGGCATCGGCTGTCGTGGTGGGGTGGTGATGGAGGTCGTGGTGTGGTATAAGTGCAGAGAGAAATCGTGGCGGCGCATGAAAAAGGAAGGACGAAATAGAGGAAGTGACTAGGGTGGACATTTGGGTGGGGGGCATATGAGGCGACACGTGTCTACACTAACCGTGCCCATGTGGTTGCGCCGTAAAAAGATTCTTCACTTTAAATGTGCATCTTCTTTGTATATCATCCATTAAAACATGTTATGGTATGGTGAATACCTAGTATCACGATTTTACCATTAACTTTCAAACACCCATGGTAAAATTTAGGATGACAATATGTATAGAACATTACAAACATATGCTCTCCTCCAATGTTAAGCTACCAGGTGTTATAGGAAGTATTTATCCTATTTATTTATTTATTTATTTATTTATCAGTTTGTAGTGAGTAACACCCTGAATTGTATGTGAAAGATATATGTGACTTAAACAATGACATCGGGCTGATCTTGCTCTAGATCCGCCTCTAACTCTACTACAAGACATTTTAGAAAATTCATCGTGAGATGTTGCGCAACTGGGATACAAACCTCAAGGATATGCTAACCCAACAAAGTGTCAAACAGAAACCCCATCGGCAGCTTTATCTAGCGAAGTGTTAAATATTATTCATCTCTTCATTTTCGAGAATAAAGCTAAGTCATCTAGGGAAAGTAGAGGTTGCAAAAGATGTGAAGAAACCTCTCATGCACAATCCTCTTATCCACCAAAATGTCAAATATTAACCTGCTCATCATGGTGGTATGGCTTCGTGTTGCTCTTCTCCTGAAGTTAGCCCATCAAGTATCAATATTTTCAGCGTCCTTGGCATTGTTTGTCTTTCTGATCTTAGTGTTACACAAATGAAAAAGAGCTTCGTGTAGTTTGTCGTTTAGTATATTTTTTGTTTAAAATTTTAATTGTGAATATAACTTACAAGTGGGTAGTATAAGTGGGATTCCACTTGAAATACTATTAGAAACCGCCCCGCGTGTAGAAGAGTGATCCCACTAATCGCTCAATTAATAGCGAGTGAAGGCAAAATCTAAATGGCATGTTTGCTTGAGTAATCTTGCATTAAATAATTTGCTTTGCTATGTTCTAATTAACTTGTTTCGATAACAAGTAGAATAAACTATCTCCAAGGGCAAAAGTGTAGTTGCATAAGGTAGCTATGAGATTTGTAAAACGCCTTCCTTCGTTAAGGTGGTCCGATAATATCAGGATAATATTTCTCAACGGGAGGTAATTTGATTATTACATTTCCTTCACGCTTAGTTTTATTTTGTTCATTTCTTTTGCCTTCTTTGTTTTTAGTTAAATACTATGGACATGTCCTCCAATATGACCATTATAGAACATATGCAAAACATCAATGGAGCAGAAATCAGTCATCCATTAAATTGTGGATGGTGAATTTAGGAAGATACAAGAGCGACAACAGATGTTGATTGATTATTCGACCATTATTACTTTGCATGACCATCTTTGTGGTCGGTGTGCATCATGTGAAAACCTCAAGTATCAATGTAAGTACGATCCCGACCCTGCGATAGATTATATATGATGGAAGTTTTAAATGTGATGCTACCATGGAGGTTGTGGAGCTCATGTTTACATGTGCATGTGAGATATTACAAAGAACAAGGGACATTCATCTAGAAAGTGCACTATATTCAAAGGGGTACTCTCAATATTCTTATTTCACCCAAAATATATTTAAGGAATACGTTGGTAGAAAATTGTGCAGATAAAATTGCTACTGCCAAGCAAAACAAAAGGTAACCATTTGCAGGAACCACATACACCAATGGTGGAAGAAGAGGAACACCAAAAAGAGGAACATACGATGGAAACGTGCCATGAGGATCTTCCTCGTGTCATTGATAATATTTATGAAATTAACATGTAGGCACAAATGCCTTATGATTACTAGAATTTTTTGTTTGCGGCACCACATACGGCTATCCAACTCAATATTAGTGCATCAATTCTCTCTTGAGAGCGGGTATTATTTCTCTACATGATGCCAATGCACGAGAAAAAGGTGCAACTCTGACCAACCTTAGCTTTAGGCCCTGCTTGGCAGGTAGGATTTGTTTCCGAGCCGTAAAATTTCAGGAGCAGTTTTTCTGGTGCACAAGGAAACGGGGGGAATTAATTCGGACCTCCTATAGTCCTATGGTCCGAGATCTTGAAACGTACAAAAACTGAACAGGCCAGAAATACCTCCGTTTTGGGCTGATAAAAAACGGTCAACCAAGTAGCTTTGCAGTATTCCCTCCGTAAAAATCTCGAAACTTTAATATACCCCCATTTTGGGTTAGGTTCCATCAAACAAAGCGGAACCTTAAGGTATTCAAAACTTTAGAGGCGTGAACAAATGCGACTCGGATCAGCATATTGTGGGATTTGGGCGGAGCACGAAGCACCGAAGTCTAGATATGTGGATAATAAGTCAACATTTGTCTTTTTTAATCTTCTGTCTTTTTTAGTTTGCTTTCATGTTAGCATGGGTAACTTTTTTTTCATAAATTTCTATTAGAGTTGGTTTGGAACAAATTTTCGAAAGGTAAACTATCTACATATTTGTTAAGTCGATTAATTTGTCATATTTTTTTGGTTGCACTCCTTGCATTTTTCTTGCAAAATTTATCATCTATAGGGCATAAGGAGGCACACAAAAAAATCATCTAGTTTTGTAGTAGCTTGATAGGTAGAGCCAGGAAGTGATACGGATGCCACCGGTCGTACTCGTACCGGCGCTCGCAGGCTCAGCTGTGCAGCCCATTTTTCCAAAACAGAAGGCAGGCAGCTGTACGAGCACCCATACTACCAGCGCTCGTACCAGGAACACAAGACTGGTCACCTGGGAACAGAACACAAGTCGGGCAACAACACAAGCTGGGGGCGCTCGGCGGTATCCTACCGAGCCAGGGGACATTTCGTCGATTTATTTTGACGACCCAAGCCCAATGTTCTCCCTTTTAACATTCTAAATAATTTTTCCGTTTACCCTATAAGCTCCCTAACCTTTAATTATCTTTAGCAATTCTTTTGTTTCTTCTGTTCTTTTAGCTGGTTGTATACCAAAAAATTTGCGTTCTGTTTGTGTGCATTTTTTCGTAGGGACTTGGAAGCTGTGTGGTATACGGTATGCTTCCAACCGTATGAACAACCACACCAGCCACTTTATTATTTTGTTTCAAAGATTGTCGCTACAAGTGTTGTACGATCTTCCCCGCTCAATAAATTTGTTGCAGTTTAGAGGGGTATTCTCTCCTTAAGTGAGAGTCCCATCTGTTCAGCCTTAATGGAAGAAAAAAAACTCTAGCACATGGGTTGAGCATAAACCAGCTGTTTTCATCGCAAGTGCACTAAGTCAGAAACTAGGAGGCATTGACTCAGTTCGGCGGCTTAAACGTGGTACTTTGTTTCACTTGCCGGTTATACTGACACTAGTTTTCTGCATCTGTGTACTAACCCTTGTGCTTCTAAAAGAAAGAAAAAAATCTCTTCACTTTGTTTTCTACCGGGTCTGCTTGGAAGGAAGCAGCTGAACCACCACTTCTGCTCCGGTGCTCCTCCCGTGGTGAAATTTTAGCCGCGTCAAACACAATAACGATGGAGATCTTCTCGTACCTGTTTGTAAGGGGGGCACGATCATAATTTTAGTGTAGCTCCACCGTCCGTACAGCCCTAAATAGGTCCATATGACCCGCGTTGTGTTATACCTCGTTTTTGTACGTATCTATGCTCACGTGCTGGAATTTGGGGCATTTAGCCTTTGGCCCATGACCCATTATCAAATTCTGAAACTCACATGGTCCATTCCAATAATCAGTGGCAGCACTAGTGGGAGCTAAAGTTTAGTCCCACATTGCTAGTTGGGAGAGAGTTGGAGTGGTATATAAGGTGGGCTGTTCTAGTCCTAGTAAGTGAGTGAGAAGAGAGAGAGCCCTCGCGCACTCCTCCTCCTCCGCCGCCCGCCTCGCTTCGCCTCGTCACGACACGACACGTCCCGACGCGCCGCGGGTTGCGGGAATCTCGCCGAGCCGAGCTTATCTTTTTGCTGTTTGGGAAATTAATTGTGTAATCAATTTCGAGTCATTAACGGACGCGTTACTCAGCCGTTTTGCCTTCCGGTTTTTCTCGGATCGTGGCCGTGCCGACTCGGACGTGGGCTGCGCCCACGACCTTCCCGAACCGCACTATATAAGCGCGGACTCCAACCCTAGTCCGTACCGGACGCACGTGCGACTACCTCGTTTCCGGCTCATTGCGCCGCCGCCTTCGTCTTCCTCATCCCGTCCGTCGGCGTGCACCGACCGCCGGGACAAGATGGGCCTCCGGAACCCTGCCTCTCGTGAACCTGTACGGGTGAGGGGCAATCAGGTTTTTGGGGAGCGCTCCGGCGCGACTACTGGCATCACGACGTCGTCATCGGACGACGAGTTCTTCCACACCGACAACTTCTTCCCGGACCTCAGCGACTTCTTCGACAACCTCAACATGGGCGAGAACGAAGCTGCTGCGAAGTATGTGATCTTTTCGTTTCTCTTTCAGTTTCTGTTAGAGTTTCTTCTTCTAGTTTCTATGGTAGATGCAATCGGTTTGTCTTGTTTACATGTGATCTGTTCATCTACTTTACTAGTCTGCATGATTAGTTTACTTGTTATTTTCGTAGTCATGATTTATCAATTACTTGTACGGATTATTTCATATGGATATTTGCTTATATTTCCAACAATCCAAAAACTTGATTTTAGGAAAATCAATTCAAGCAGCGTTGCTGCCGCTACTCGACCTCCCCTCTTTGATGGTATGCATTACAAGAGGTGGCGCACAAAGGCAGTTCTATGGTTTACAAACCTAGGATGTTTTAGCGCCACGTATGCTAGACCCGAGGGGCCTCTCTCTGGGAGAGGAGCAGGAAAAGTTTGAGAAGGTCGACGCCATGTTTAAGGCGGCCTTGTTCAGCATTCTTGGGGACAACATTGTTGACCCATACATGGCTTTCGACCATGGTAAAGATGCGTGGGATGCGCTCGAGGCCAAATTTGGGGTCTCGGACGCCGGCACTCGAACCGTATGTCATGGAGCAATATTATGACTACAGGATGACCGATGAGCGCTCCGTGGTTGAGCAGGCTCATGAGATTCAGTCCCTTGCCAAAGAACTCGAGCAGTTTAAGTGTACCTTGCCGGACAAATTTGTGGCCGGTGGTATTATTGCCAAGCTTCCTCCTTCGTGGAGGAACTTTGCTACTTCTCTGAAACATAAGAGACAAGAGTTTTCCGTTTCGGATCTCATTGGCTCGCTTCATGTGGAAGAGAAGGCGAGAGCAAAGGACACACGCGCTCGTAGTGTTGAGGGAGGTTCTAGTGCCAATGTGGTACAGAAGAAGAACTTCCAATCTCACAAGTCTAAGAATAAGAACAATGGAAAAGGCAAGTTTGACGTGAAGAACAAAGCCTCCAACTCAACCAACTTCAAGAGGAAGACTCCTTATAAGAAGAAAGGGAACCGCCATGTTTGTGGCGCTCCCGGACATTGGGCTCCCGACTGCCGTAACGTCATGATCGGCGTGAGAACAGCGGCAAGTCCGCAAATGTTGTTATTGGTGTTGATGCCGAGATGAAGGACGTTGGGTACCGTACTTCTCCATCTGTCCTTTCGGTATGTAATTCTCCCGATTGGTGGATAGACACCGGAGCCAATACACATGTATGTTCCGATGTCTCTATGTTTTCTTCTTATCAGAGTCGCAAGGACTTCTTCCGTGCTGATGGGAAACGGCTCACGTGCTTCGTTCGTGGTGTTGGTACGGTGGATCCGAAGTTTACTTCGGGAAAAACCATCCAGATTGAAGAATGTGCAGCACGTTCCTTCCATTAATAAGAATCTCGTTAGCGGATCGCTTTTATGTCGAGATGGTTTTAAGTTGGTTTTTGAGTCCAATAAAGTTGTAATTTCCAAGTGTGGACAATTTGTTGGAAAGGGTTATGTGTGCGGAGGCTTGTTCCGCTTATCTTTGTCGGACTTATGTACTCAAATTATTAATCATGTTTGCAATGATAGTGAGTCCGATATTTGGCATTCACGACTTTGTCATATTAATTTTGGGTGCATGACGCGGCTAGCGAATATGAATATAATTCCGAAATTTTCTATTGTCAAGAAATCCAAGTGCCAAGTATGTGTGCAAGCTAAGCAACCACGTAAGTCTCACAAGACTGCGGAGGCAAGAGACTTGGCACCGCTGGAGCTTATACATTCGGATCTTTGTGAAATGAATGGTGAATTGACAAAAGGAGGAAAAAGATACTTCATGACTTTAATTGATGACTCTACTCGATATTGTTATGTGTACCTCCTGAAATCTAAAGATGAAGCTCTTAATCACTTCAAAATCTTTAAAGCTGAAGCGGAAAACCAACTTGATCGAAAGATCAAACGGCTAAGGTCCGATCGTGGTGGAGAGTATTTTTCCAACGAGTTTGATTCTTTTTGTGCGGAACATGGTATTATCCATGAGAGTACGCCTCCCTACTCACCTCAGTCAAATGGGGTGGCCGAAAGAAACAACCGTACTCTAACTGATTTGGTTAACGCCATGTTAGATACATCGGGTCTATCCAAGGCATGGTGGGGGGGAGGCGATATTGACTGCATGTCATGTACTAAACCGTGTTCCCACAAAGAACAAAACCATTACCCCGTTTGAGGAATGGGAAAGGAAAAGACTGAAACTCTCTTACCTACGAACTTGGGGCTGTATGGCGAAAGTAAATGTGCCGATACCCAAGAAGCGCAAGCTTGGACCAAAAACCGTGGATTGTGTTCTTCTGGGATATGCATTTCATAGCATTGGCTACAGATTTTTGATAGTAAAATCTGAGGTATCCGACATGCATGTTGGTACAATTATGGAGTCGAATGATGCGACTTTCTTTGAGGACATCTTTCCTATGAAAGAAACATCTAGCTCATCAATTCAGGAGATGCCCAGTTCATCTACTCAGGAATTATTTCCTGAACCTACCATGGCTATAGAACACTTTGATAACCCTGTGGAGGATGATAGTGAAGCTCCCAAAAGGAGCAAGAGACAGAGGACTGCAAAGTCCTTTGGTCACAATTTCATTGTGTACCTCGTGGATGATACTCCCACTTCTATTTCAGAAGCCTATGCATCTCAGGATGCCGACTCTATCGGAAGGAAGCTTTCGTAGCGAGATGGATTCCATCTTAGCTAATGGAACTTGGGAGGTTACCGATCGTCCTTATGGGTGCAAACCTGTAGGATGCAAGTGGGTGTTCAAGAAAAAGCTTAGGCCCGATGGTACTATTGAAAAGTACAAGGCACGTCTTGTGGCCAAGGGTTATACCCGGAAAGAAGGTGAAGATTTCTTTGATACATACTCACTCGTTGCCGGATTGACCACCATTCGAGTGCTACTATCCTTGGCTGCCTCACATGGTCTTCTCGTTCATCAAATGGATGTTAAGACTCGCTTTCCTAAATGGAGAGCTTGAAGAGGAAATTTATATGGAGCAGACTGATGGATTTGTAGTAGATGGTCAAGAAGGAAAGGTGTGTAAATTACTGAAATCTTTATATGGGCTTAAGCAAGCGCCTAAGCGAGTGGCATGAGAAGTTTGAAAGAACTTTAACCGCTGAAGGCTTTGTTGTAAACGAAGGCTGACAAGTGTGTATACTATCGCCATGGTGGGGGCGAGGGAGTTATTCTTTGTCTCTATGTCGATGACTTATTGATATTCGGGACCAACCTTACTCGTGATTAAGGAGGTCAAGGAGTTCCTATCTCGTTGTTTTGAGATGAAGGACTTGGGAGTAGGCTGATGTGATCTTAAACATCAAGCTGCTGAAGGATGACGATGGTGGGATTACGTTGCTTCGGTCCACTATGTGGAAAAGATCCTAAGTCGCTCGGGTATAGCGATCGTAAATCTTCTCCAACGCCTTATGATCCTAGTGTGATAATTCGTAAGAATAAAAGAATTGCTAGAGATCAATTGCGATACTCGCAGATCATTGGCTCGCTTATGTATTTAGCCAGCGCCACGAGGCCTGACATCTCCTTTGCGGTAAGTAAACTCAGCCGTTTTGTGTCTAGACCTGGAGATGTTCATTGGCATGCTCTTGAGAGAGTTTTACGCTATTTGAAAGGTACTGCGAGTTATGGCATTCACTATACTGGGTATCCAAGGGTACTTGAGGGTTATAGTGATGCAAATTGGATATCCGACGACGATGAGACTAAGGCCACAAGTGGTTATTTGTTTACACTTGGAGGTGGCGATGTTTCCTGGAAGTCTTGCAAGCGAGACCATCATTACGAGGTCAACTATGGAAGCAGAACTCACAACATTAGACACAGCCACTTCGTTGAAGCGGAGTGGCTCGTGAGCTCTTGATGGACTTACTGTGGTTGAGAAACCAATACCCGCTATTCCTATGAACTCGTGATAATCAAACGCGTGATCGTCAAAGTAAACAGTTCTAAGGATAATATGAAGTCATCAAGGCATGTGAAGAGGAGATCGAAAACTGTCGGGAAAATGAGAAACTCCGGAGTTATAGCGTTGGATTATATCCATACGTCTAGAAACCTGCGGACCCCTTCACAAAGGGACTATCACGAAATGTGATAGAAAATGCATCGAGGGAGATGGGTATGAGACCCACAAGTATGAGCTGCCCACGGTGGTAACTCACTCTATGTGATCGGAGATCCCGTGAATTAGAGCTGGGAGACAAAGTCGTTGGTCGAGTCGAGAGGAGAGTATATATCCCTATAGCAATTTTACCACTCCGTAAGATGCAATACTCTCCTAATCTGCATGGCAGGTTGATAATTATCTTAATGTATTCTAAGTGGCTTATTTTAGCAAAGATGTTGTCCTGCAGAACATCTTTTGAAGAACACACATATATGAGTCTGATTGTTAAACGTCGCAATCTATGAGAGTTGGGTGCTCTCTAGTAAACGCATGAAAGGCCCTGGAGTATGACGTATAAGCTCCAAACCGCGAGGAAGCCTCGCGACAGCCTAGTATCGGTCTAGGTTTTGTATGAAGCTAGTGCGCAGAAAACTTGTAGTTCAAGGCATAGTCCACTATCCAAGTTGCAATCTAGTGTAATATGAGGCTTTAAGTGGAAGTTCAACTTAACAGTCTCCACGACATACCGGTATATAAAACAATGTTCTGGAAACTTACTGATGAGATGTGCCTATGAGAGTTTGTGGGGGATTGCTGGAATTTGGGGCATTTGGCCTTTGGCCCATGGCCCATTATCAAATTCTGAAACTCACATGGCCCATTCCAATAATCAGTGGCAGCACTAGTGGGAGCTAAAGTTTAGTCCCACATTGCTAGTTGGGAGAGAGTTGGAGTGGTATATAAGGTGGGCTGTTCTAGTCCTAGTAAGTAAGTGAGAAGAGAGAGAGCCCTCGCGCACTCCTCCTCCTCCACCGCCCGCCTCGCCTCGCTTCGCCTCGTCCCGACGCGCCGCGGGTTGCGAGAATATCGCCGAGCCGAGCTTATCTTTTTGCTGTTTGGGAAATTAATTGTGTAATCAATTTCGAGTCATTAACGGACGCGTTACTCAGCCGTTTTGCCTTCCGGTTTTTCTGGATCGTGGCCCACGACCTTCCCGAACCGCACTATATAAGCGCGGACTCCAACCCTAGTCTATACCAGACGCACGTGCGACTACCTGTTTCCAGTTCATTGCGCCGCCGCCTTCGTCTTCCTCATCCCGTCCGTCGGCGTGCACCGACTCGGCGGGACGATGAGGCCTCCGGAACCACCGCCTCTCGTGAACTCTGTACGGGTGAGGGGCAATCAGGTTTTTGGGGAGCGCTCCGGCGCGACTACTGGCATCACGACGTCGTCATCGGACGACGAGTACTTCCACACCGACAACTTCTTCCCGGACCTCAGCGACTTCTTCGACAACCTCAACATGGGCGACAACGAAGCTGCTGCGAAGTATGTGATCTTGTCGTTTCTCTTTCAGTTTCTGTTAGAGTTTCTTATTCTAGTTTCTATGGTAGATGCAATCGGTTCGTCTTGTTTACATGTGATCTGTTCATCTACTTTACTAGTCTGCATGATTAGTTTACTTGTTATTTTCGTAGTCATGATTTATCAATTACTTGTACGGATTATTTCATATGGATATTTGCTTATATTTCCAACATCACGTGTGTGTCGAAATAGAAAGGTCATATAAAGATCTTGCTCACGTTGATTTTTTTTTCTTACGCGACGTACTCATACCATAACAATATAGACGTGTATACATGGGCTGAAGATAGGTTTCGGCGAACCCAACACAGAAAAAAAAACAACTATAACCTTTCAACTTTGTTTAGGGGGGAGCACCAGAGCAGCCCTCTACAACCACATCATCAAGCATAAAATTTATTAAGAGTATGATTTTTCTATGAAATTCCAACGATGTAATGGTTTTATGACTACAGATTTTTAAGCTTGACATCCCCTTCGGTACAAAATTGCCCCCGCGCCGCCCTCCTCGGACGATACCGGGGGACCCCTCGCCGCCACCCCCTTCTTGCCTCCACCACAGGGCTTCCTCGCAGCGCCGCCGCCGGAGGGGGGGGCGGCAAAGTCGTGCGCTCACTAGGGAAGGTGGCGGCGGGGCGGGTTTTTCTTTCTTCTCCCCCGTGAATGGGGCGTGCGGGGCTCTGCAGGCAGCACGGGGTGGCGGCGGAGCTGAGGGCTTGCACGGTGGCGCGGTGCGCCGCGAAGGTGGCCATGGTGCGGTGGCAGGAAGCCGCCGCGCGGAGGCTCTTTGGCCGCTCTGGGCGGGGCAGCATGTGCGCGGCTAGGCTGGATCTGGGCCGCGCAGGCCTAGGGCGGGGCGCTGGTGTGGAAGTCCTCGGAGGCGTGCGCCGGGGCGCGGGTGACATCGCGGAGGTGCTGCTGCGGGCGTGTGGTGGTGGCTGGCACGAGGTGGATGTTGCTGGCCTGTGTAGCTCCGGCTGTTCCAGCTCAGGAGATGAAGTCCGAGTGAAAACTCAGCTCCGACTTGGGTCGGTGCCATTGTTGGCGGCGTCCCTGGATGTTGTGCCCCTCCTTCGAGGCATCGCCGTGAGCGTCCTACCTCCCTTGCCACGAAGGTTTCGCGCTCTTCGGGGTGAAAACCCAAGTTCCTACCTCGGCCGGAGCGGGCGATGGCGTCGGTCTCCGTTGCTTCCTCCTTGGAGGCGTTGTCTTGGAGAGCACGACCTTGTTGGGCAGCGGTGCTTTGTTTGCCGTTCAATGTGATCGTGCTGGCAGGGATTGAGGATGTCGAGGCGGTGCGCCGGGGCGGCGGCCCCGGAGGGCGGTGCGGCTGCAACTATATGGTGTGTGGTTGCGGCTTGTCACGGCTTGGGTGGCAACCTTGGCCGCGAGGGCGGCATGGTAGTCGGCTCATCCTGGTGCGTCCTAGAGGGGACGGTCGGTTATTATGTCGGGACGGCTGCCCCGGATGATGGTGTGATGTATGTGTTCTACAACCGACTGCTCTGGGTAGCTTGGGCTACGGGTTGCTGGTCCGTGCAGCATTACAGCTCGAGAGTGAGCGGTGGTACGTCGGGGCGGCAGCCCCGGAAGGTGGTTGTCTCGGTTGACCGCGCAGGGCGTGGCGGAGCAGCGGAATGTCGGGGCGGCGGCCCCGAGTGTTTGGTGACGAGGTGTCTCGGGAGTTCCGGGAGGAGGCTTGTGAGGCAACAACATTGGTGATGATCAAGGTTTGGTATCGGCAAGATCTTGTTAGTCGGCTTCGTTCCGGCGTGTCCGAGTGCCTTTGTGTTGGTCTTCTCTTGATGTGAAGCCGAAGCTGCCATGGGCGGTGTACGATGACCTTCGAGGGGCGGTCCGGCGATGGAGGTCCTATTCGGCGCAGGTCTTTTGCATCTCCTCTCCAGGGCTCGTCTTCAGTTTCGGAGCTGCCGACCTCTTCTCGCGGGGCCATCTGTTTGTGAAAGGACGAGATGTCGCCTAGAGGGGGGTGAATAGGCGTTTAAAAACTCTTACGGATTTGGCTTGTAAGAATGCGGAATTAAACTATGTTTATTCTACAAGCACAAACCCTAAATATGCTAGGCTCAACCAAGGGCAACAACAACAACTAGAGCTAAGCAAGATAGGCACAAGATATATATATGTGAACAACAAGTGATAGCAAGATATAATAGATACTTCAAGCTCGATGGCTATCACAAGGAAAGTAAGCTCAGGTATAGAAATAACCGAGGCACGCGAAGACGAAGATGTATTCCCGTGTTCCCTTCCTTTGCAAGAAGGTACATCACGTTTGGAGAGGTGGAGGTCCCACGAAGGATTCCCCAACGCCACGAAGGCTCACCTTCTTCACTGAGCCAAACCCACGAAGGATAATGGCCCTTTCCTTATGGTTAGCTTTTCCTCCACTCCGGGGATGGCAAGCTCCACAACCACTTCACAAGCTCCACGAAGGAGAAGCCCGGGCCTCTTCACAATCTTCCACGAAGAGGTCACCGGGACAGCCACCAAGCCAACTAGGAGGTCACCCTCCAAGTGTAACAAGCTCATGGTCTCTCACTCGAACTAATCGTGGTGGAGAGCTCAACACTATGCAATGATGCAAAGCAAGAACACCAAAGGTGTTCAAATCCTTCACACTCAAATCCCACCAAAGCAAAAAATGCTAGGATGATATTAGAGAGGAAGAACAAAGGAGGAAATCAACAAATGACTCCAAGATCTAGATCCAAAGGGTTCCCCTCACTTAGAGGAGAAATGGATTGGTGGGGATTGTAGATCTAGATCTCCTCTCTTAGATCCCTCAAGAATGAGCAAGAATCATGGGGGGGATCAAGAGATAGGCAAGTTCTTCAAAGTCAACAATGGAGGAGAGAGAGTGGAAGAACTCACTAAGCCCAAGGTGGAAGAAGGCCTATTTATAGCCCAAACCGAAATCTAACCGTTGGGGAAGTGTCCAGCTCAGCATCAGTCGAGGAAGCCGGTCAACCGAGCCAGGGGCCGGGCCATCCGGTCAAGGGCCGGTCAGACCGGGCTACAGGCCGGATCATCCGGCCGGCACCGGATTGTGCGCCGGGCTGAGACCAGGGAGGATCAGTGACATACAGAACATGGCCCCGGTTGTCACCGGAGCATGAGCCGGCCTGCGTCGGGGCATCCGGTCCACAGGCCGGTCCGACCGGGCGTGGGGCCGGACCAGTCCGGTCCAAACCTGACCTCAGGCCGGGCTAGCACCGGGCGAAGCTGAAAACCTTACTGGATAGTGCCCGGTGTGCACCGGTCTAGGGGTCGGTCGGCGCCGGGCTGGCCGGTGCCACGGCCGGTCCAGCCGGAGCTTAGGCCGGGCTGGCACGGAGTGACAGTGCTAGAATATGCAGGACCTCTGAAGACCTTTTCTTTTCTTTTAAACAGAAAATGCTCCCGAAGTCCGATTGACATGAAACCAATATGGAGACTCCTCACAGGATATTTTTAGAGATTCTAGAGAGGGAGTCTCCCACCGTCAAGAAACGGTGAAGACGTCCAAACTCGAAAACGCAATAGAAGATGCATGCGGATTCCGTTTTCGATGAACTTGGGCTTGTCATAAAGCTAGCAACAAGCTCAAGAATCTTCCACAGAGAAACACCAAGAAGCAATAGGGATATGCAAAGTATGCAAAGGACTGAACTCCTAAAGACGATGTGATCAAGTTATCCAACCGAAAGCCCCTCTTGATAGTGCGGCTATCTATCCTATAATCCGGTCTCCCAACAACCACCTTGAGATCGGTAAAAGGAAAACCTAGCAAGGCCATGCCTTTGCCTTGCACATTCCTCTTGATCTTGATGATGATGCTTCATGCTTCATTCAAGCTGGAAAGTCTCACTTGATCATTGTTACTTTGCGAAGACTCACAAATGCTCACCCATACACCATGATGGGAAAGCTCCATTGATGCACATCTTCACATGTCCATTATCGCCAAATGGACGGCAAGCTTCAAGCATAAGATCCTCTTGAGATGCTCAACTTGAACTTGCGCAACTCAACCTTGATGACGATCACCACTTGATGTCATCCTCTCATGGGCTATATGAGATCTCACTTTTGATGCATGCCCATGAAAAGATACCTAACCCACATAGACAACACAAGGGCACATATATGATGGGTTAGTTCATGAAGCATAATTTACAAGGCTTACCATACCAGACTTTACGTGGCACATTCTTCATGCTTCATGTGTTGACCAAACTTGAATCTATTCTTCACTCTTTTTATTGGTCAACCTTGTATCTTCTCATGCTCTATCATACTATCTTGAGGTGTATAAAGAATTCTTCATTTGCTTGCATGCTCTAAATCTTAGTCAACCATAGCTCAACTCATGAGACTATCATGACACCGACTTAGAGCCATATCTTGAATTCTTCACTCGGAATCAAACACTCAAGATCTTGATCATTCATTGCTTAACACATAAGCTAGAGCATAGCTAATATTGAGTTCCACATAAGAACTTCATCTTCATTTCTTCTTCTTGATCATGTCACATATATGTCTTCAAATCGATGATCTTGATGCCAGTACTCAAGGTATATCTTTATCTTCATGGCATCCATACTTGAACCCAACACATGAACTACAAGTAGTACATATGAAATATTCCTTCATATAAACTCAATGAAAACATTAGTCCATAGGGGGTGTCATGAATTACCAAAACCACACATAGGGGCAATGTACCCTTACAGTTTGGCATAGGCCGAATGGTGCTTCGCTTTTGTGTAGCTTCTGTGAGTGGTTGGGCCCATGCAGTGGATGTGGGTGGATGTGGGTGTAGGCATGGCCCCGTTGTTGTAGGTTTTTCACCCGATTTTATCCTAAATATTTGGCACCTTCTTCTTAATTAATGAATGAGGCAAAGCTTTTGCCTCCGTTTAAAAAATAGTTTTCTAAGCTTAGTGTCAACACAACTGTGGAATGCGATGGATCTTGATTCAAGGAAGCGCAGGGCTGTCTCTGGTCGACGTGCCATAGTGACATGTGCCTTGTTGGTCACAGCGGGCATTCATCGACTCACAAAGTCTCGTTAGCGATGGTTCTTCTTTGGATCTGGCAATGATGGAGACTCAGCATCTCCTCAAACATGTGCTTAGGCGATGTTGGAGTTTGACGGCTATCGCTAGTTTCGGGGTGCGGGAAACCCTAAGGATGGTTCTGTATTTTTCTATCTTTTAGGATCTTATCTGCAAAGTTTCCAAGAAATGTGTTTTTTCCCGGTTCGTTCTCAGTTTCCACGTTTCTTGGTGCATGTAACTTGATTTTCTATTAATGAAATACGTGGTTGCTCTCAAAAAAACTGTACACACATTCTTTTTACGTAGAACCAAAATTAAAGAGAAGAAACTAACAAGTGTTGCAACTTGACATCCAACATAAGCCCGTGAAAGTATGGGTTAGTCAAAACTAAACTAATCCGCAAGAAAATACTACAACTAATTAAACCAATTTTAACTATGATCGGGCGATGCTCGTCTCTAACTACCATGCATAACCAAATCAATCTTTCAGGTCTGAACTGTTTCTCCCCGCTCCTCTCTCTCAGGTGGAGGGCAGCTGATCCCATCTCCACCGACGTAAGCTTTGGGGTTTGGGCCCCTCTCCCTTCGCTTGCCGCTCCGGCGGCAGGAGGGGGAGGGGACCTCGTTCCTACATTCTGTAGTTAGGGCTTGTTTGTTGTGGTGCGTCGTTGGGATGGTGGGAGCAGTGCCCGAGCAAATAAATGTTCCTCAACTCCACTCCCACACCGGCGACGACCTGCATGGCGGTGTCTCGGAGTTGTTCGCAGTGTGTGTTTGTCGATCTTTCAGGTCGGCAGCTTAGTTTTCTCGCCGTTCTTCAGATCTGGTGAGATTTGTTTCTTGACGTGCCGCTGGCGTTTGCCGTTGTCCCCGACGGGCCTAGGGGCAGGGGCGAGGTGGATGTTCTGGAGCAAGGATGATGGTCCGAGAGGTGGTGAATTTGTCGTTATTTCTCAACTTTGTCGATGGGATGTGGAGGATCTTGGTCCAAGATAGCAAGGGAACGTCCCCCGGCGACATGCCATAGCGACATCTGCCTCGATGCTTCCAGAGGGCCTGTTCATCGACTCACAAAACCTTCTTGACGATAGTGCTCTTTTTAATCTAGCAATGGTGGAGGCTCGATGTCTCTTCCAACGCTCGTCTATTTCTCTGTATGGTCTCTTCAAATCTTAACGGTAGCTCGATTTTGGACAATAATCCAACACCCATGATATCAGGCCCAAGAGTGCTGAAGCAGGCCAACACCCAGTTAACTTGATTTTTCTTCTGGATCTATTTCCAACAGGTCTTTCGTTAGGAACAATGCAGTCTAGCTGGCCAAGCAAGGGACCGTACATTCCATCAACCAGTCGGAGTGTCCCAATCAGGTTGTAAATTCGGTGGATAGGCAGAGCCGCTGAAGAAGGCTAGATGGCGCTCTCGGGTGCTAAGGGCATCTCCAACCGGGCGACCCATCCCGCGCCCGCGCGTCCGGATGGGTCGAAACGGACAAAACCGCGGCCCAGCGCGCGGACCCATCCCTAAAACGGATGGCCGCGGCGTCCGGGACGACCCAAACCCGGCCCAAATCTTGGACGAGTTTGCGTGGCCGCGGACGCGAAAGGCTGGTCGCTCGCGTCCTCCCTTGTCCGCCCCCGGCCCGCCCGTCTCGCCTCCCAAAACGAAAACACTCCACTGTACTCCCAAAACCTAGAGATGGCCGACGAAGCGACTGCCGCCGCCACCGCCACCGACACCACCGCCACCATCGAAGAGGAGGCACCCGCGGCCGTTGCCGCTCCTGCCGTGGAGGCGGCTCCTGAACTGGCGGTGGCCGAGCTCCCCCCCGGGCCGCCGACGAAGAAGGCGAAGGCCGAGCTCACCCGGAGCGAGAGGAAGCTCGAGAGCAGGAAGAGGGCCGACCGGCGCAGGGCGGCTGGACCAACGGAAGAGGGAAACCGCTGCCGAGCTGGAGCGGCAGCGGGCGGCGGAGCGGCTTCTCCAACTCCGGACGGAGGCGAAGAGCACTCTCCTTCAAGAGCAGCAGGCCATGCTATTTACGGCCACCCGGCGCTCGGCCAGCACATGATCATCCCCGGCACCGGCGCGGCCTCGGTGGGGAGCTCGGCCTCCTCCGTGACCCGGCCCCTTCCTCCAAGGTCAACGCCCCACCGACCGCCCTATTTGGGCACGAAATGGGGGCGCATGGGCGGCAGGCGTACCAGTCACGGGATGGGTCACCGGAGGTGGGCGAGTCCATGACGGGGCCTCACCTTCGTCCATTGACCTGAACCGTGCGCCGGCGAACTCCAAAGGCCCGAAGAACCTGGGAGCAGCTGCGACGTCCGGTGCACGCAACCTGTTCGACGATATGTCGGCCGCGCGCGCGCAGTCACCGTCCGCCGTGCGGGCCCCTCCGTCTTTCGCGCGGACAATGCCGACGACCCTTCCATATCCTTCGACACGGCGAGGCTCCCCGGCCACCTCCCATTGACACACAGGAGGGCACAACTGCCCGTCCCGGCAGCATAAACATTGAGGAGGAGCCGTTGTTCGGTGAGGGCCTCACACAAGCCGCAGCTGCACAAGCTCGAGGTCGCCGGGTAAGCAAACGAACCGCCAACTACACGGAGAAGGAGGACAAGGTGCTCGTCGATGGATGGTTGACCATCGGGCAAGATGCGTTGACGGGTGCCGAGCGAAGGGGTCCGCATTCGGCGCCGGATCTATGAATACTTCCATGAACATCGCAAATATGGACAGGAGCCATTTGAGAGCGACCGCAGCGAAATATCGCTCCAAAAGAGGTGGGGAGCAATTCAAACGGAATGCAACAAGTTCCGGGCGGCGTATGAGCACGCGAGGCGGCTCCCGTTAGTGGCATGGGTGTGAAGGACTTGGTATGATTCATAACCTCAACTTATTCATCCGATGTTTGCACATATGTTTATCGTTGTTGTCTCGCTTTGCTCTAGGTGTGGTGAGCTTTGGAATTCTACAAAGCCAACAATGGAGAGAAGACCTTTGCCTTCCCTCATTGTTGGAAGGAACTCCACGGCACCCCCAAGTTCCAGGAGGGGTACGAGGGCTACATGGCGACCTTGATCGGCAACAATCCCGCCAAATATGCCACGGTCATTGACCTTGATGGTGGGCAGCCTTGCGGCAGCTCCGCTTCTCGTGCAAGTCGTCCACGCGGCCACAAGGCAACCAAAGCCGACATGAAGCGTGATGCGTCGTCCATGCTATTGTATGGCACTTTGAAGGAGATGCATGCGGACAGAGAGGTGTCCACGGACAAGAGGGATGAGAGGAGGCGCCGGGAGAAAGAAGAGGACAGGAAGAAATTCTTTGATGTCCAGCAGAAGAAGCTTGAGATTGAAGAGGTCAAGGCGAAGACCAAAGCTAAAGAACTTGAGCTCAAAGAGAGAGAACTTGAGCTCATAGCAATGGCAAGGGCCAAAGAGGCGGAGCTTAAGGCGAAGGAAGTTGAGCTCAAACGCCAAGCCGAGGACAACCTCATCATGAACGCCGACTTGACCAACATGAGCGAGGTAAAGAGAGCTTGGTTCGAGAAGAGACAGAAGGAGATCCTCGAGCGCCCAAATTGAGTTAGACAATCTCAATTGTAATTTTTATATTTTTCTCAAACTATGACACATTTTATTTGATTTATCATGGTACATTTGATAATATTTTATGGTATTTGATAATATTTTATGTTTACTATATATTATTTTATGTTTACGAGATATTATTATATATCAAAGTGAATCCGTGGCCGGAGGACCTATTTTCCAAAGAAATAGGCCAAATGGCCAAATGGCCAAATGGGTGGCCGCTGCGTTGGGCGCAGCACGCGACCCAAACGGACGCGCGGACGCGGGGCTCCGTCCGCGCGTCCGCTCGGGCACGCAAACGGCCCAAAACGGACGGCTCAGCGCGTCCGTTTGGGTCGCCCGGTTGGAGATGCCCTAACTCCCAACAAAACCAGTTGGTGTGTAGCAGTAGTAGTCAGCTCTCACCTAATCATTCCTCGTAATCTCATATTTATATTAGTGTGCACTGTCCATTGAAACCTTTGGTCGTACCGAAGATTGAAAGTAATTTTTAAAATCAAACAGGTTGGTTTGGTTGCTGGTGCGTGACGATCCAATTTGTCCTTTAGATTGTTTGCGAAGCCTTCCAGTCAAAGCAAGTGACCAAAAATGATTGTCTCAAAAAGGGGACAAGAAAGAAAGATGGTGATCTGTTTGTTATGGGCTGTAGGCATATTGGCCAGTGGAGACTTGTCATTGGAACGCTAACAGTGTAGTGACGTAACAAATGTCTGTGTTAACAAATATATATGTTGTAACCGTGCGAGTATATATACCTTTATCAATTAGACCTCTCGTTTTGGAGGTATCATGCATATCATACACTAGTGTGTATGATAGTTCCTCCTGCATTAATGGATTATTATAAGGTCAGTATCTTAATCGAAAATGAAATATAGTTTTTTAAAGGGACTCAAACATTCTTTACACAAATGTTGGTAGCCGTTAGTTGATGAATGATGATAGTCCCAACCGCGGATCAAGTGCTACTGCTATGACACATATCGACCAACTACTTCTTCAGTGGCTCCCTCTCCCTCTCATGTGTCGCTCCCGCGTGGCGGCCAGGAGAAACCCTACCACGCCGCCACCCCCTCTCCCCCTCCCCTCCCTCGCCACCGCCAGGGGGCGCGGCCAGGCAAAGCCTAGTCGGCGTCGGCGCCGGTGGGGACACCTCATCCGCTCATGCGCGGGGGCGGACGTGGGACTTCCTCCTAGGGCCAGGGCGCGGCCCTCTCGTTGGGGACCTCGGTGGCGGCGCGTGGGCTCGGCTCGACGGCGGCACGACGGATGACGAGGTGGTGGTAAGCCCTGCCGACGGTGGAGGGATGGGTGGGGCGGGCTGCAGGGGAAACCATAGGTCCTCTTCTCCTCGCCTCTCGGCGGCCGGCGGTGGAGGGCTGGCGTTTCGGCTGCGGTGGTGCCCAGGCGTGTGTGGTGTCTCTGGACTACGCGATATGCGCTTGGTGTCTCCGGCGGCAACCTTGGCCAGCCTAGGATGGTTGTCGGCGTGGGGGTCCGACATGAATAAAGGCGGCGGTCCTAGGGTCTCTCTTTGGCGAAGATGAAGACCTACCTGAGGCATGCCCTTCTCGATCTGGCCGGAGAGTTGAGTTCCGGAAGACGCCGCCGGCGAATGTAACCGTGCTTCTATTGCCTGGAGTTTTCTGGATCGGTGGTATTCGGTCGTGCGCACACATGCTTTTATTTCGACCGTTTGGTTCTGGAGGGAGCTGCGCGAAGCTCTGTTATGTGTTGACATCAAGTGACATTTGGTCCATGGTGAAGTCAGAAGAAGAGAATATCATGAAGGCCGAATCGAAGGACTAGCAAAGGGAGGTTCAAGTCTCTACGCTATTGAGGGACTTGCTTGGTGTTCCGGGCTTCGCAGCTGTGGTATGAAAATGGGGGCGGCAGCACATGTGAAGTTTGGAGTCTTACCTTTCAGGGTGAAAACCCAAGGTGTGGCCTTAACTGGTTGTGTCTGGTAATATCCAAGTTGAAGGCATTGTTTTGAGAGCGGGGACTATCTTCAGGGTGAAAACCTAAGATCTTTGATCGGGCGACGACGGCGTTGATGCACTGTTCCCTTCTTGGAGGCGTCGCTTTTGGAGATTCTGAATTTCAGGTGTTGTCTTGGTGGTGGATGTATTATTGTTGCTAAGGTTGGGATATTGTAGCGGAACTTTTATTTCTTAGTTTTCTTTTTCTTTTCTTTTTTTGGTTGTGTGCTTCCATAATGCCATTAGGGCATTCTGTTGTTGCAGAGGGTTGGGTGTAATTCATATCTTTTAATATTAATATATTCTCTTTATCCAAAAAAAAAAAACTACTTGTTCAGTACTTCCCTGCGTAGTGAATCACCTTGCGGCAACAACTTAGCCTTTTGTCGCCACAAGATTCATTTGCTACATTAACAAATGAAACAAAGAATTATGAGGTAGTTGCATATTAAGTATAAGGGCATCGTGGGCCGACGTATTTCGGACGTCCAAAATGTCCACGCGTGTTTGCGTCGGTCTGTGGACGCGAAAATGGTCATGTGTCCATTTGCATCGGGGTGGCTCCAGCGGCCGACTCATTTCGGGCGCGAGCCATTTATTTTTCAGAAATTTCCGAAACCAGCTTAAACAATCAAAGTACACGAATATATAGCCATTATATTGGCTCAAATTGAGGTCTCAAATAAGTTCATCACATGTTGCACATGGTACGGCGCAAAATGGAGTCCAAAAGGGGCACAACATGGCCACAACAACAAATATAGTGCAAAAGGAGGCCATGGTGCTTGACAGTGGCGTCGTAGATCAGGCGTCTCCCGTGCGGATTTTGGCGCGCTTCTTCATGAACCAGGCCATGGTGTCGTCGTCCATGTTGCTCATGTCGGCCAGCATGATCCTTATGTCCTCTGCACAGGTCTTGGCCTCGGCGTCCCATCCTTCAGGCTTCGGCGTCACGCAATTTGGCCTCGGCGTCTGCCATTTTGGCCTCGACGTCCATCCTTTGGACCTCAATGACCTCATTGATGAGGTTGAGGTAGATGGCAGTTGTGGCCTCTTTTTCCAGACGCTTCTTATCCTTTGTCCATGACAGCTTGATTCTCAGCCATCATCTTCTCCAAGGTCCGCGTCAACGCAAGGGCTGATGCCTCCTGGTCTAGATTGGCCTTGGTAGCCTTATGGCCCCGGGGACGAGGTGGAAGGGCTTTCTGCCCAGGATCATCGTCTTCTCCATCGATGACAACCGTTGCTATCCCATTCTTGGCAGCTTCATGGTAGGTCGCATAGCCTACCCTCCACTTTGGCGCGTCCTTCAGTTTCTCCCAGGAATGGACCATATAGAAGCCCTTCGTATGTGTTGCCCTGAACCTCTCCAAGGCCTTGGATACCTGCAATTGGTTAAAGCCCAGATCATGGTTTGCTAATGATGTACATAGAATAGAATGATGATGCTCGTTTCTTTACCACTCCAAGCACTCCAATGCCACTCTGGGGGTGGACAACAACATGTTCGACGGCGGCGCTGAACTTGTCGGTCTCTTGTTTGATATAGTTCCATCTTTTCCTGATGGACTCTTCCGTGTGAGGTTTTTTCATCTTGTAGGGCGCATGACGCTTTCTCTCATGGTACTCCTGCACCACCTTGGCCCAGTACACCTTGCCTTTTGTTGGGTGCCATTAATGCAGTCATGGCTGGTCGCCAGCCACGTCTCGCACAAACACTTGTACTCCTCGTTGTTGAAGCCGCAAGTCATGTGGTTCTCACCCTTCTTCTTGGTACCATCATCTGTGGTGAGGACAGGCCTTGTTGGCGCCTCCTCATAGTCATCAACGCAGACGGTTGTTGCCTGCGTGGGCTGCGTGGAGAACAGTCGTGCGTCATCGATGTCCACCCCATCCTGCGTCTGTGGCCACTGATCATGCGACCATGTCCCGACACCGACGTCGCCAACGAGCCGCCGCCGAAGATCATGGCCTGGATGTCACCCTCATTGTGTCCCGTCCAATAGGCCTACAAATCACCCGGCGTCAGATGAATGAAACACGACAGACCGACACACTGAGAGAGCTAACGTACCGGGTCGTCCATCGTCAGGGCAGAAGGAGGTATTTCCTCAAACAGGGTGCGGGGCACCAGCATGCTCTCCTTTGGGACCTGACGCGTCTTTTGTGTCGTGCCCGGGCACAAGTCACCGATCCTTGGTATCCGGTTCAGGTCGGGAACCGGCGCCCCGTTGAAGTGCTCCGGCGCGGCGCCTGAGGCGAACCGCGACACCGTGTGGACCTGCAAGGGTGCATGCGTTTCAGGACGCAGTTGGGAACTTACCGAGCTCGCCGACGAGGCCGGGGGAACGGCGCCGACGATCCTCTCTTGCTTGACGAGAAGCATGGCCTCCGCTAGGCTCAGATGGAGACCTACTTGCGCTGCGCCGGCTTTCAGCTGCATCTGCACGCGATGTGTTGGGCGACCTCCACGTGCTGGGCGGCGGCGGCCGCTGCATTCCTCTCCTTTAGATTCTTGCACCGGACGTGATGCTTCGTGGCCTCGACGCCTTTCTCCTCCTTGGACAACACCTTATTTGCCGCCTTAGGCTTAGCTTCCCGGCCGCCGGAGGCGGCACACTTTGATTCGGCCGGAGATGCGGCCTCCATTGGGGCTATGGTGGTGGCTATGGGGGAGTTCGGGGCGGCGGCTGCGAGGGTTCCCTCGGAATCCATGGTGGCTGCGGCGACGAGGACATCCATCGCTCTGGCCTGGAATGTTGGTGACAAGGTAACGGCTTATCAATGCCTACAGATCGTAGACTAGGGTTTTCGTGGAAGTAGAGGGCAAGTAGATCTCGAGGGTTTCAGCCGGAAAAGTACTCGACTGCTAGAAAACTAGGGTTACATTGACAATGAAATCGATCCTTTCTCCGTACCTCGACTCCCCCTTATATAGGAGGTGGAGCCGAGGGTTTCGTATAGTACAAGTTACAAACTCTGGGAGACTCTCCGAGTTCGTCCCGTACAAGTTACAAGTCTTTTGTTCCTAATACAATTCTATCTTTCCATACCGACAGTTAATTGGGCTTCCGGGCTTCGTATTCTTCGAGTCATGGGCCTTCAGTAAACCCCGGGTACCATCTTCGTTAAGTCCATTGGGGATGCCTATGTCAGTAGCCCCCGAGATTTTGCTTGAAATGAAGATTATAGTAAAATCTCCATCATTACAATTAACACATAGTTTCTTCGAGTCACTGAATAATTTTATAAAATAACCATATATTGTAAAGGGATAATGGTAGATGGGGCTGGTTCATCTGACGGATCAGGTACCAGTTAACTGCTCTCGTGGAAATCCTGCAAAAACCTACTTCAAGGTCAAGTCCCTGGACCTGACCTCGGTATACTGGCGTAATTCGACATGTGCCGCTTAAGGTCTTAGCATATGCCGAATTCCAGTCATATTTTATCGAGTACCTAACGCGTCCGTTAGGATTTTTCTTCGCATCTGTTGATACGGAAAAAAGTAGCAGAATGCATTCATGTGCGATACTACGCCACACAGGACGGATCCCGGGGTCTTACCTTCGTAAAGTATTACGGCATTCAGAGATTTAATCGCGACTGAGGCGCTCTGAGAATATATTGTCGAGTGTCTTTTTCGGCTGTTGGAATGGCACATTTATTCGAGTCGTATGATGACTTATTTTCTTGACTTCCCGATGGGAGTATATGAAGAGTTATATTATAACTCGAAATATACTTATTTCACCTCCTTCAGTTTCATCAGGTACACAACAAGCGTTCCTGATGGGAGTAGCCCCCGAGGCTACATCCAAGTGCTTGTACTTGGTTATAGGCTCACCTTTTTACCATCTTGTCGCTATATTATCAATTTTTACATTTCCCATCTTTATCGGGTGCGCGACCAGCGCTCCCGATGGGAGTAGCCCCCGAGGCTATAGTTGAGTATTTATACTTGGTTGTAGGCTCATCTTTGCTATCTTTTGAATCAACTCCATATCAATCTTCCTAAAAAAAAGTAGCCCCCGAGCATTTGAACAAAAACTTGTATTTGATCAAATGCTCCCGAAATTATCTTGTCTGCATTATTAATACTCCTTTGTCGCCAGTCTTCGAAGAACTGCAGTCAAAATTTCCCTTATGGTGACATCAGTGCTGACGATGGCCACGATCGTTGTATTGGGAAGGTGCGGGTTCTGTCCTGTCACTGACCTGTGGACTCCTAACACTGCGTTGCTTCACACGTTACGCAAGTGGGGACACACGTCTTCCGCTTTTCCTGGCACGCGTGCTGCGGCGCCTGCCCAGTAACTTCTCAGTAAATATACGATTATACCCTTGATTACACGTGTAAGTCATCGGATTCATTTCCTTTTTATCCAACGGTGTGATGGATCGCGTTCTTGATATAAATGATCTCCTTCTTCCTCAACCTTTCCCTTAACTGTGCCGCTCGACTTTTCCCCTCTCTACAAAAAGCTCCATTGCCTTCCCCCAAGCTCGTTGCGCTGCTTCTCATCTCCACTTTCCTCCACCACTTATTTGAATGCCACCGCGCACCAAGCTCCTCAGGCACACCGCTCCAGGAACCAACATGGCGACGGAAGATTTTGAGATCTCTGGATGGGAGAGATCCAAGTTCTCAAACCAGGGCGTAAACATGCTCAAGAAGCTTGGGATGATGAAGAAGGAAGAGGGGTTGCTCTTTCCCGGGGAGGAGAGCTTTCCTACACCTCGCATCGGATACCGGGTAACATTCATCGACCACCTCATCCGCGGCCTGTCCACCCCCATCCACGAGTTCCTCCGTGGATTACTTTTTGTCTACACCAGCTGACTCCCAACTCCATTCTCCACATCTCCATCTTCATAACCTTGTGTGAATGCTTTCTCGGAACCCACCCAAATTGGGGCATGTGGAAACGCATATTTTATCTTCGCAGCAACAACTCCCACAACACCGCCTACAATGTAGGTGGTGTTGTTATCTGCATCCGTCCCGACGTCGATTACTTCGACGTCAAATTCCCCGACTCCATCCAAGGGTGGCGCAGGAGATGGCTATACATCCGCGAGGAGTACATCGACTCGCAGGAATACAACGTTGCGCCTTTTGATGGTGGTACAAAAATCCTTCAGCGCCGATCGTGGGATGCGGAAGCTACCGAAGAAGAGAAGATGGCGACAAATGCGCTGATGAAGCGCATCCATGAGCTACAGAACACCCGCGGTAAGGAACTGTCGGGTGTTCAGATTACTGCGCACTTCCTTAGGATCCGGGTGCAACCTCTACAGGCTCGCAAAAACCCTCTCTGGATGTATGCTGGCGAAAAAGATGTCGACCGCGTATCCAAGGATCTTTCTGTGAAGGACTTGGAGAAGCTTGTCCGACGTTTTTCATCGCTAAGCAAAAAAGACACAGTTCCAACCTCTTGTCGTGTGGAGCCATACAGCGGCAACCACGCCCTTCCCAAAGTAAATAATCTTTTCCTTCAAGTTGTGCCTTTTCCTTTTTTCGACTGCTATATTGTTTCCTTGTATCCTTATATTGATTTGTTGTTTTTTTCGACAGAACCATCAACCTTTATCTTCTCTTCCTCCTCTTCCTGAGGGTGGAGAGGTGGACGAGCGAACCGTCATTACTGGTGAGTCGCAAGAATCCTCTCCTCCTGAAGTAGAAGTCGCGGGATCTCACAAATCCGCGGCTTCCTCTGAGAAAGACACGGAAACATAAGCTTCTGAATCCGCGCGCTCTCCCCCTTCCGCTGTTTCTCCAAGGAACAAGCGAAAATGGGATGAGGTCAAAGACTCCGGCACCTCCAAACCCAGTGGGTCACCCGCCGAAAAAACCTATCCCGAGGAAGAGGGTGCTTTCTGTCCTTACGAAGATGCCATTATTAGCTCGTAAGCTATGATGCCCCTTACTCTTGCATATTTCTCGCGAATATTCTCATGTTTCATTGTTGGCAGTGGCGAAGAAGAAGAAGAAGAACCCGCTGCTAACGTGACGGCACCAACAAGCACGCCGAATACCTTGGTTTTGTCGGAAACACGTCGTGCTGCCGAAGAAATTTCATCTCCTCGCCAGCATGATGTGGAAGCATCGACTCCTGTCGGCAGCCCCCGAGCTCGTTCGCCTAAAAGGGCAAGGATTGAACTTGGCGAAAGCTACAACTGCTTTGTTGGAAGCTCGACTACTCCTCCTTTGGACGACGTAAGCACCTCTGCAACTATTTTTATTTTGTCAAGTCTCAATTTTTATTTATTATCAATTGTCGAGCTTTTTCCCTTTTGAACCTGCCTCTCGACTTTATTTTTGTAGCCTCTGATGAAACATTTCATCAATCTCGGTACCCAATTTATTGGGTATCGTGATACTGTCGAAGGTTTAAAAGGTAAACCTTACTCTTTGTGGATAAGGTATTTTTTCTTTTCCTCGGCTAGACTATATTGTATCTTGACATCATTGTCTCCTTTTTTCAGAGGCTCTCGGCAAAGCCAACAAACGCGCTGATGATCTTGCTATTAAGCTTGAACAAAGCGAAAAGGCTCGAGAAAAAGTTGAGCAAGACGCTGCTTCTATTGGAGATCTTCGCGAGAGGCTTCATCGCGCTGAGAACGCTTTAAGCGAGAAGACGACTCAGCAGATTGCGCGTGAAGAAGCCATCATAGGTCGCTTAGAATCTCAGAACCGGCGCTTTGTTAGTAAGTTCCTTAGTCCTGTTTTCTAAGCTTCTTCTGAGGTTGACTCTCTTCATATATTGATGAACTCGAAACTTGTTTCAGCGGGAAAAATGGGTGAAGATTCCAGACTTCACGAAACTGAAGAGGATCGTCTTCTCGACACCCTTTCAGTCCTTGAGCTTCATGGGGATTTGGCGCGCAGCAACATTGCTAGTGCGCGAGCCGCTTTCACGCGCCTCTTCCCTTACTTCTTCCCCAAGCAGAAACAGCGGGATACTTTCTCAGAACTCGCCAGGCGCTTCCTTCCTGAGAAGGATCTTGGATTGGCTTTTCGGCAAGAAAACTTGAAGTTTGGAGTTGAAGGGACCATAGCCCTAGTTGCCGAAAGTCAACAAAATGTCGAGTGGGCGAAAACTGGCGAAACGCAAGGAATAAACAAGGAGAAGTGGAAGTCCTTGGTGAAGGCTGCCAAGCCGCATTCTAAGAAGATTCTCTCCTTCCTCGGATACAAACCAGCTGCTTCCTCTAGTACCGCCAAGCCGGAGGTCAAGTAGACCAACTTACCCCTCCATTTGTCTTCTTTTCCTCTTTTGATAGCTGTCGATATCCTTAAGATATGTGGCTGCCTTTGTCGACTCACTAGGAGTCGTCCTTTTGTAATGAATCCTCGCTTATGTAAATATTTCGACTTATGAATGAAAAAGAAGGACTCTTTATTTAGTAATTGATGTCGACCTTTTCTTCCTTCCGGTTGGTGTTTGATAATTACTCAAAGACTGTTGGACCATCCAATGCTTCTCCTGCTACGTCTCACTCGAAACGGATATCTGATCATGCTATCTTGGATGATTCTTCATGCGCAAACTCGGACCACCTGGAATTAAATGAACTTCGACAACAGCTCCAAGCCATGAAAAAACAATCCATTATTGTCATGGATCAATCCTGCAAATTTTCCGAACGGGAGAAGATAGCTCTTCAGCAAGTTCAAGAAGCCTTAGAATTTCTTATGTTGCCGAAGATACAGGCTACCTCTCGAGAAAATTATATGCTTGAACTACTGACTGACGCAAGTCTGCATATGGCGGGTAAGTGTCTCTTTTTGTGTTCTCCTTTTTCTTAGCTATGTACAAGTTTTTCCATCCTCGCCATATTTCCTGATATGGTTAGGCTCCTTCTTGGATGCTACTGCCGAAGATCAGCGTGTTGATGCGAGATCCGAGGTTCTTCTTCGACTTGCTCAACAAAACAACTCCAACTTCTGGTCTTCCCCGGACCGGACCCGGCAGATTGTACGTTTCCAGGACCATGTTGCTCAGGTTCAATAGTATCTTGAATTCTGCACAAATACTCTGGCCATGATTTACAACGCCATGTTTCCTCGGAATCTCCAGCCCAAAACTCTTCATGAATTGATGAACAAGTTTAAGAGCGTTCGTCGAATTCATAGATTTGTAAAGGCCCAGTTAATGGCTGGTGCGAGGTTTGCCTTAATTATGCTGTAGATCTATCACCCGAAGCTATACATGTGCAACCTTGTTGACCTTTGCTACTCCCGATTAAGAAAAAGGAGAAGAAATGTCGACAAGATCAATGACGAGATAACTCCTATAGCTGAAAAAATGATTGATGACCTTCTTCGGATGGACACAGAATTTTTTACTGACTGCCACTACGCTGATTCCATGGGTGCTTCTACGGAAGTTGAAAGGGTGAACATAGATGACCTTATAGGAGACGATTGAAGTTATTTTTTCTTTTATCGTTTCTAATGTAAAGAAATATCTTGTATATTGTAAGAAATATCTTGTATATTGCGAGAACTATGTATATTTATTTTTCCTCCTTTTTTTAGCTTCCGAGTGTTTCGGTAGGCACATGTATTTTTACTATTCGCGAGGTGTTTGAACCAAGGCGAAGAATTTACATGTTATATATTTTGTAAAGATCGAGTCTATTTTGTTGAATTTGCGAGTTGCAAGCCCCCGAGCCTGACGAAGAAAATATATATCATCATTATTTTTACTATATTGCAGCATCGCGAACCCGCCTCATTAAAAACCTTTCAGCCCCACTCGGTGCCCTGAAAGGAAAAGAGTGCGTCTGAAAACTCGCGAGCTTTTCAGTACATTGTATGTTTACATGTATATATCTATTTTGACTTCTACGCGTAGAAACGCCAAAGCTGCGTCACGTTCCATGGATTTGGCTCTGCGACCCCTGTCTTCTTGTCCTTTATTCTGTATGCTCCTCCTGCGATCACCTATGTGACGATGTATGGTCCTACCCATGGCGATTCTAACTTTTCATGGCTATCTTGGGTAAGCTGAAGAACTAGGTCGCCAACTTGAAAAGACCTTGGACGCAAACATCGACTATGGTAGTTTTCCAGGTCTTGCTGGTACTTAGTTACTCTTGACAGCACCTCATCTCTAGCTTCATCGAGTGCATCGACGTCGTCCTCTAGTGACTTTCTCGAAGTTTCTTCATCATATTCTGCCACTCGGAGAATTGTGTTCTATTTTGATTGGGAGCACAGCCTCGGCTCCATGGACCAGAAAGAACTGAGTTTCCTATGTTGCTGTATTGGGTGTTGTCTGTATACTCCATAACACGCTATGCAACTCTTCTGGCCAAGTGTGTCGAGCTTTCTCCAGAGGTGTTATCAATCGTTTCTTGATACCATTGCAGATGACACCGTTTGCTTTCTCGACTTGACCATTGGTTTGCGGGTGCGCAACCGACGCAAAGTGTAGTTTGATGCCTACCTCTGCGCAATATGCCTTGAATTCCTTGGAGGTGAAATTACTGCCGTTGTCCGTGACAATGCTGTGAGGAACACCAAATCGAAAGACGATGCCTTTAACAAAGCTTACCACCGATGCTGCATCTGGCGAAGTTATTGGTTTTGCCTCAATCCACTTGGTAAACTTGTCGACAGCCACAAGCATATACACGTATCCTCCTGTCCATGCCTTATGGAATTTCCCCACCATATCGAGACCCCATTGAGCGAAAGGCCACGACAAGGGTATTGGCATCAACTCTGCTGCCGGAGAATGAGGTTTTGCCGCGAATCTTTGACACGCATCACAAGTGCGCACTATGTCCTTTGCATCTTCTACTGTGGTTAACCAGTAAAATCCTGCCCTGGAAACCTTGGCTGCTATTGCTCGACTGCTTGCATGCGCATACTCCCTCGTGTACATCCTTCAGAATAACTCTTCCTTCTTCGGGTGTAACGCATCGCTGCAATACTCCCGATATGCTTCGCTTATACAGCTCTCCTTTTACCACAGTAAAAGCTTTGGATCGTCGAATTACTCGCCTTACTTATACCGGATCTTCGGGTATTTCTTTCCTTAGGATATATGTTACGTAAACCTGCATCCAATGAACTTGCATCACCATCACCTCATGTGATTCCTCTTCATCTCCCGATGTATTTTCTTCTGATCCTGTTGGAGCCCCCGAGTCTTTCTCAAGTTTCTCCTTCTTCTTTGGTTGTTTCTTCGCCTTGGTTGACCTTTCAGTTATTTCCTACCAAAATACACCGGGTGGTATTGCTAAACATTGCGACCCGATGTTTGCCAGAACATCGGCTTCATCGTTGCTGAGTCTGCTAATATGGTTTACTTCACACCCATCAAAGAGTTTCTCGAGTTCATTGTATACCTCCTTGTATGCTATCATACTATCATTGAGTGCATCGCACTGGTTCATCACCTGTTGAGCCACCAATTGTGAATCGCCAAAAATATTTAATCGGGTTGCTCCACAAGCCTTCGCCATCTTCATCCCATGTATGAGTGCTTCATACTCCGCCTCATTGTTGGATGTGTTAGGGAACGTCATTCGCAGCACATATTTCATCTTATCTCCTTGAGGTGACACTAATATCACGCCTGCTCCATCTCCTTCTAACCTCTTGGACCCATCGAAGTTCATGGTCCAGGTTCTCGATAGATCTAGGGGTCCCGTATTTTGCAGCTCCATCCACTCTTCGACAAAGTCTGGTAAGATCTGCGACTTTATTGCTTTTCTTTTCTCATACGTGATGTCCCGAGGGGAAAGTTCTATTCCCCAAAGGGAGACACGACCTGTAGGCTCTGGATTGTTTAATATGTTTGATAAAGGTGCCTCATTGACCACTATTATCGGATGCGCCAAAAAATAGTGTCGCAATTTTCTTGCGGTTGTGAACACTCCATACGCCAACTTCTGATATTGCGGGTACCGCTGTTTTGAAGGTGATAAGACTTCACTAATGAAATACACCGGCCTCTGGGCTCCATGAAGTTTCCCTTCTTCTTCCCTTTCTACAACAAGTACCGTGCTCACCACCTGAGGTGTGGCCGCGATATATAACATGAGAAGTTCCTTTTCCTTAGGCACCACCAGTATTGGCGGTGTCGAAATTATTCGCTTCAAGTGCTCGAACGCCCTATCTGCTTCTTCGTTCCACTCGAACTTTTCTCCTTTCTTTATAAGCGCATAGAAGGGCAACGCTTTTTCTCCTATCCTGGCGCGACACGTCCTGTCAGCTACTGTATCTCTTTAAGCTTCGTCGGCTTTCTCATTGTCACAATTGCTTGTATCTTTTCAGGATTTGCTTCGATTCCTCTAGCTGACACCAAGTATCCAAGGAGTTCTCCCGCAGGAACGCCAAAAGAACACTTTGTCTGGTTTAGCTTGAGATGAAACTTGTCTAGGTTGTCGAAGGTTTCCTTGAGATCATCAATCAGAGTGGACCCCTTCTTTGTTGTAATTAGGACATCATCGATGTATACTTGGACGTTCTTGCCAATCTGCGTGGCGAGACACTTTTGCATCATCCTCTGATAAGTAGATCCCGCGTTTTTCAACCCGAAAGGCATCATTCTGTAGCAGAACACGCCATAAGGTGTTATGAAAGCAGTTTTGACCTCATCTTCTTCTTTTAAGCGGATCTGGTTGTAACCAGAATACGCGTCCAGGAAGGAAAGAAGTTCGCATCCCGCTGTGGAGTCGATGATTTGATCGATCCTCGGGAGGGGAAAGTGATCCTTTGGACGATGTTTATTGAGACACGTGAAGTCGACGCACATGCGAAGGACGTCCGTGTTTTTCTTCGGGACCAGAACTGGGTTTGCGACCCACGTGGCCTCTGTGTGCAGCTCTTTGATAAAGTTTGCTTCTCGAAGTCGATTAATTTCCGACAGCATAGCTTTGCGGTTTGGTTCCGAAAAACGCCGCAAAGGTTGTTTGATTGGTCTGGCCATTCGATCCAAGTTAAGAGGGTGCTCGGCAAATTCCCTGGGTACTCCTGGCATGTCAGCTAGACACCATGCGAAGATTTCCCAGCGCTCACGGAGCAACTCGACAAGCGCGCTTTCCTATGCGAGATCCATGTTTGTTGCGATAGTTGTCGTCTTCTTAAGATCTGTCGGGTGAATCTGTACTTCCTTCGAGTTCTTGGTGGTATCAAAGGTTGGCTCCTTGAGTGGCCTCCCTCCGTCAGGCAGCACGTCATAATCGGTTGTTAGCCTTGACGCCATATACTCTGCTTGCATCCTGAAAGTTTCTGACAGCCGATGAAAATCCTTGTCGCACTTGTCCTCTAGCGCGAAACTACCTTTTACTGTGATTGGGCCCTTGGATCCAGGGAGTCTCCACAACAAATATGTGTAATGTGGTACCAGCATAAATCTGGCATAAGCGGGTCGTCCTAGCAAAGCATGGTACTGTGACGGAAAATCCACAACTTCGAACTCCAGCTTCTCTCTTCTGTAATTCTCTCGGGTTCCAAACTGGACGTCAAGATTAATCTTTCCCAATGGATAACTTGGCTTATCCGGTGTGATACCATGGAAACGCGTCTCAGTTGGTGTTAAATTCGCCAAGGATATGTTCATCTTCCTCAATGTATCTGCATACATGAGGTTTAAACTGCTGCCTCCATCTATGAATACCCGTGAAACATCGAATCCTGCAATCACCGCCGGTAGGATCAAGGCAGATTGCCCTGGTCATGGAACTTGTTGCGGGTGGTCTGCTATGGTGAAGCCGATGTCCTGCCCCGACCAATTCAGGTACTCGATTGTTGGTGGAGGCATCTTTTCTGCCATAAAAACTTGTCGCGAAATCACTTTTTGAGTTCTATTGGAGGGCCTGCCCTTCTGAATCATCGAGACCGCCCCATTGGTGTCGATATAAGGACCATTGCTTGGAGCTGCCGCCAATTGCAACTAGTGTCGGTTTTCGTCCGTGATTGCGGGTGGAGGTGGAAGGTGAATCTCACTCCTTGGCCCCTGGGGGTTCCTGTTTGCTATCTGTGCATTGATATGCCCTACATATCTATGCAGTGCTAGGAAAGTTTGGCAATCCTTCTGCGGGTGCCCTGACTGCCTCTTCCCATTATTATCGAGGAAGAAGTGCATTTGGCATGGTCCGTTCAAGAGATCCTTGGGTGACACATATGGCCTCTGGAACCTTGGCCCATTATTTTGTCTGCTAGGACGGGGAGCGTCCCTTTGATCGCTTCGCTACTCATTGCTTCTCTGATAATCGTCTCGATTGTTGCTTCTGCCAGTTACTCGGAAGCCAACCGATATTTGGCCAGGACCGACGTAATCTGAAAACTGTCGAGAAAAACATCGTCTATTTTGATTATTTCGACCGCGGTCGTCCTCAGGTGACCTATGTCGTTTGTTGTGAACAGGATCTTCTCCATCTACCCAGCGGTTCGCTATTTCCATGAGCGCTGCTATTATCTTCGGATTAGTCCTTCCCAAATCCTCGACTAAGTCCTTTCTTCGGATTCCGGCAACAAACGCATCTATTTCTCTTTCGTCAGATATGTTGTCTGCCGAGTTTTTGATGATGTTCCACCTCTGGATATACGTCCTCATTGGTTCATCATACTTCTGCCTGTAGGCCCTCAGTTGCTCTAATGACGCATGTTTCTTGCATGTGGATAGGAAATTCTTCAAAAATATGTCCTTGAAAGTTTCCCAGCTGTCGATGGATCCAGGCGGTACCTTTTTTATCCATGACCGCGCTGCTCCACTTAAGTGTACCTGGATGCTCTGCATGGCCGTTGCTTTAGTTCCACCTGTCAACTTCACTGTCTCCAGGTAGTCGACTAACCAGTCCTTAGGATCTTGCAAGCCATCGAACTTCTTATAGTTGTCGGGCAACTTAAACCCAGATGGGACCCGAGTTTTACGAACTCGTCGAGTGAATCAAGGGAGCCCCGCACATATCCTCCTCATCTACCTCTGGTGAATGCCGACGTTCTCTCCTTTCTTGCCGCACTCTATCGACCCGCGCCTGTGTCGTTGTATCTCTCGCACCACTCGTTCTTGGAGGGTCTTGCACTACCACAGTAGGTCGTGGACTATTTTGCCTTGGAGCACCTTCGGGGGGGGGTGTACTTGTTCCTGCGAACGCTTTTCCCATGGCTCCAACTCCTGCCATAGCCATATTGTACAATGCTTCTCTTGGATCTCCGGGAGGTGGCCTGGATGCCAGTATGAAAGCCTGAGTCGCCATATATCCGGCTTCCGGTGCTTCGGGAATAATATTTCGCCTTGTATCTATCGACATAAAGGACATGTCGAGGTTTTGGACCAGATTCTCCCTCTCTCCTTCAGGTATATGCTGCATCCGAGACCTTGCCCTATTGCGAGCTGCTCTGTGACTGTCTCCCGAAGTACCTGATTGTCGACTTAACTCGGCCCTTCGCCTACTTGACGCGGAGGCTGCCACCTTTCTCTTCTCAATTATCTCCCTTTCTTTCTCTATCTCTCGGCCAGCACGCGCGAGCCTATATTGGAATGCTTGCAACTCCTCCACCATAGCGGCGGTGGTCAACGTATTTGTACCGTTCAAGGCCGTTGTCGCTCTATCCCAAGCTGATTGCGGGAGTTGCAACCTCTGGCGTGGTGTAGTCCCGACATACTTGTTGCCTAGGCCTCGTGTGAGATCAGCAGGATCGATGTATGGATTTCCCATATCATCGAAAGCCTCTGATGTTTCGCCCTCTGGATTACTTGACTCGCCGATCACGTAGACTTGATGGTACGTTGGCCTTGAGTAATCATCCTCTGGGTCGGTGACACCATCGTAATGATCGGCGAAGACCTCCCGAATAAGGTTAGATTTGTCGATGAAGCTTAAGTTGTCGACGCTATATGTGCTGATGTCCATATCGGAGTCCGTGAAAAATCCGAACGATATCCCGCTGTCGTAATGATCGGCGAAGACCTCCCGAATAAGGTTTGCCAAAGAGCAAGAGGCAGCCCGAAAAGATGTCGAGCGGGCGTTTGGTATCTTCCAAACTCGTTGGGCTATCGCCAGGTACCCTGCTAGAGCATGGAGTGTGCAAACTATATGGGAGGTGATGACTGCTTGTGTAATCATGCACAACATGATTGTTGAGGTAGAGCGGGATGATTCACTGTTTGATAATGATTGGGATGGCCAGGAAGAGTTGGTTGCTCCTCAAGGTGGTCCGGCATCATTCTAGGATATCCTCCATGTGCATCACGAAATTCGGGATCAACGGTTCACAACCAGCTCCAGGCTGATTTGGTTGAGCACATGTTGGTGCATGTTGGCAATAATGCTGCAAACAACAACAATGAAGAAAATCCCGAAGAAAAAAAATGCCAAGGCCATTTGTACCATTTTACATTTTTATTTTAATAAGTACTTTGTCATTAAACAGGTGGACAATAATCTTATGTAATAAACCTTAAGCATTTAAACTTGTTTATATTTTTATGTTTATATGCCTTATATTGAATTTAAAGGCCAAATGACAAATTCTATGGCCGCGGCCCATATCTGGCCGCGTTGGATGCAGCGAGCAACCCAAATAATGTCGGGCGGACACCGGCCACTGTTGAAAGGATCGTATGCCGCACCTTGAGGGGGGGTGATTGGGTGCTACCCAATTTTTAGTTCCTTTGCAATTTAGGCTTGACACAAAGGTAAATTCTCTAGATATGCAACTATGTGAATTTACCTAGATGACAAGGTATACAACTAAGAAAGATATAGCTAGACAAGATATAAAGGTGCAATCAAGGATAGAGGAAACCGAGAGTGGAGAAACGCCACAAAGGCCTAGCCCACTTCCACTAAGGGATTCCTCAAGTCGGAAACCGGGCCTTTACAAGATTCTTGGGGCACACATCCACAACTGAATCGGAGGCTCCCAATAGCTGTAGCAACACAACAACAATAAGAAAAAATCAATGACAAACAACTAGGGTTTCCAAATGGAACACTAGCAAAGGGGCCCTCAAGGAAATGAGGGGGAAAAGCAAATCGCTTTTGTGAAGATGTAGATCCGGGTCTTCTCCTTTGATTCTCCAAATACCAAAGGCTTTGGATGGTTGGAGGAGGAGATCTAGTGATTCTTGTGGTTCAACAATGGTGAGATCTTCTTTTTGGGACAAGCAACCTGTTCCATTGGGGAAGAGGGATATTTATATGAGTAGGTGCTTCAGATCTGACCGTTGTGGACGCTTTTTGTGTAATACCGGAAGTACCGGCCACAAGGGCCGGAAGTTCCGGTTAGATTCATCCTCCTGCTAACCTGATGTTGCTGCATGTTGCAGGCGGAATAAGGGCGGTAGTACCGGGGGCGGTACTGATACGTCTCAAACGTATCTATAATTATTGATGCTCCAAGCTTTTTTTACACCAATTCATATATGTTTTGTTCATACTTCGTTGCACTTTTATACATTTTCCGACACTGACCTATTAACAAGATGCCATAGTGCCAGTTCCCTATTTTATGTTGTTTTGTATTTCAGAAAAGTTGTACAGGAAATATTCTCGGAATTGGACGAAACAAAAGCCGAAGTCAATATTTTTCCGTAACGAAGACAGAGTCCATAGGGGATTCGAAGGGGGCAGCAGGGCGGCCACACCTGCCCTAGGCGCGACCTGGCCCTGGCCCACGCCTAGGGGTGGTGTGGGCCACCCTGGCCTCCACCGACATCGCCCCTCCGCCTATTTATTCACGATCTCGCGAAAACCCTGAATACCCGAGCCTCCATCCACGAAAAGTTCCATCGCGGCTGCCATTGCAGAACCCATCTCGGGAGGGTTCTAAAGCTCTTCCCGGCACCCGTCCGGAGGGGGAAATCATCGCCATGCCCACCTCCGAAGTGATGCGTGAGTAGTTCATCCGTGGATTATGGGTCCATAGCAGTAGCTAGATGGCTGTCTTCTCTAATTTGTGCCTCATGTTTAGATCTTGTGAGCTGCCCTACATGATCAAGATCATCCTTATGTATTGCTACATGTTGTGTTTGCTAGGATCTGATGAATATTGTATACAATGTTGAGATCGATTGTATATTCTTGTCATATGTTATTTGTGATCTTGCATGCTCTTCGTTGCTAGTAGATACTCTGGCCAAGTAGATGCTTGTGACTCTAAGAGGGAGTATTTATGCTCGATAGTAGGTTCATGCCTCTAGTTTTCTGGAAGAGTGAGAATAAATTCTAATATTGTAGATGTGTTGTTGCTACTACGGAGGAAACAACAATGTTTTATCCAAGGGTAATTTTATTGTTTACTTTACACACATTGCTTAATGCGATAATCTGTTGCTTGCAACTTAATACTGGAATGGGTTCGGACGATAACCGGAAGGTGGATTATTAGTCATAGACGCAGTTGGATTACGGTCTATGTATTATGTTGTAATGCCCAAACGAATCTCATAGTAATCATCTTGTCATGTATGGTCGATAGTCTGTCAATTGCCTAGCTGTAATTCGTTCATCCAGCATGCTATTTATCTTTATGGAGAGACACCTCTAGTGAACTGTGGACCTCGGTCCTTTCCTTTACACTGATAAATTCAACCACTGTAATCCTGTTTTGTTTACTTTCTGCAATCATGTTCTCTTTAATTATTGCAAACATCTCTTTCCACTCGATACGTCTAATCATTTCTGTTTAGCAAACCGGTGAGATTGACAACCTCACTGTAAGTTGGGACAAAGTATTGTGGTTGTGTTGTCTGCAGGTTCCACGTTGTTGCTGATGCCGGTAGTGCGCCCTGCCAATAGTAAGCTAGCAACACCTTCAGAAGTCACGCCTTTCTCCTACTGGTCGATTAAACCTTGGTTTCTTACTGAGGAAAAACTTGTTGTTGTGCTCATCACACCTTCCTCTTGGGGTTTCCCAACAACTGTACACCATCAAGATTTTTTGGCGCAGCTGCCGGGGAGAAAGAGGATTTCTGCAAGGGGAGTCTCTCATCTCCAATCTCTTTACTTTGTTATAGTTTTGCTTAGTTTATTTTATTTTGTTTTGTTTGCTTCATTATATCAAAAACACAAAAAAAATAGTTTCTATTATAGTTGTTATTTTTGTTGCTTAGTTTTAATTTTGCTAAAATTGATTCCGCTGAAAATACTAAGTTGTGTGACTTTACTAGCACAAACAACAATGATTTTATTTGTACACCTATTGCTCCACCTGCTCCCGAAGCAGCTTTCTATGAAATTAAACCTGCTTTATTAAATTTTGTTATGAAAGAGAAATTTTCTAGTGTTAGTACTGAAGATGTCGCTTCTCACCTAAATAATTTTGTTGAACTTTGTGAGATGCAAAAATATAAGGATGTAGATGGTGACATTATAAAACTGAAATTGTTTCCTTTCTCTTTGAGAGGTAGAGCTAAAGATTGGTTGTTATCTTTGCCTAGAAATAGTATTGATTCTCGGGTTAAATGCAAAGATGCTTTTATTGGAAAGTATTATCCTCCTGCTAAGTTTATATCCTTGATAAGCAACATAATGAAATTTAGACAATTTTATAATGAATATGTTGCTCAAGCTTGGGTAAGAATGAAATCTTTGGTAAAGAATTGTCCCACTCATGGACTGACTACTTGTATGATCATCCAAACTTTTTATGCAGGACTAAATTTTTCTTCAAGAAATCTCCTGGATTCAGCTGCTGGAGGTACCTTTATGTCCATTACTTTGGGGGCTACAACAAAATTATTTGATGATATGATGATAAATTATTCTGAATGGCACACCGAGAGAGCTCCACAAGGTAAGAAGGTAAATTCTATCGAAGAAACCTCCTCCTTGAGTGATAAAATTGATACTATTATGTCTATGCTTGTTAATGGTAAACCTCATGTTGATCCAAATAATATTCCGTTAGCTTCTTTGGTTGCTCAAGAAGAGCATGTTGATGTGAACTTCATTAAAAACAACAATTTCAACAACAATGCTTATAGGAATAATTTTGGTAGCAACAATTATAGGACATATCCTTCTAATAATGGTAATGCTTATGGAAACTCCTATGGTAATTCCTACAGAAATAATAAAATTGCACCCTCTGATCTTGAAGTCATGCTTAAGGATTTTATTATTAAACAAACTGATTTCAATAAAATTGTTGAGGAAAAGCTTGGCAAAATTGATATTCTTGCTTCTTAAGTTGATAGCCTTGCTCATGATGTTGATTTTCTTAAATGAAAACGTATGCCTCATGATGTTAAAGAAAGTAAAACTTTGAATGCCATTCCAGTTAGAATTGATGAAAATGTAAGGATGTTGGCGGAATTGCATGCTAGGTGGGAAAGAGAAGATGAAATTGCTAGAAATAATAATTTGACTAAAAAATTTACCATCACCACCACCGGTAATAATGAAGTTTCAAATGCTATCCACTCTCCTACTATTAATGGTAAAATATTTGGGTTAGGAAAAGTCCCCGCTCCCTCTACAAAATTGCCTAGAACAACTGAAACTGCTCCTGATAAGTGTGCTGAATTTTTTCGGAGTATGGGAGACAAGAGTCCTTTCACGATTGATAAAAATGACTTTGATTTTGATGATTGCAATATCTATGAAATAATTAAGTTCTGACAAAAGCTTTCTAGAAGTCGTAATGCTAGTGCTATAAATATGGCTTTTATAAAGCATATTACAAATCCTCTCATGCAAATTAGAGAAAAGAAATTAAAGTGTGAAGCTTCTATTCCTAAAAAGTTAGAAGATGGCTTTGTGCCCATCATTAAGATGAAAATAGATGTCTTTGATTGCAATTCTTTATGTGACCTTGGTGCAAGTATTTCTGTTATGCCTAGAAAGATCTATGATATGCTTGATTTACCACCGTTGAAACAATGTTATTTGGATGTTCATCTTGTTGATATTGCTGCAAAGAAACCTTTGTAGAGAGTTAATAATGTTCTTATTATGGTTAACAATAAACTTTTCCCCGTTTATTTTGTTGTTTTGGATATTGAATGCAATGCTTATTGTCCAATTATATTGGGAAGACCGTTTCTTAGAACTGTTGATGCTGCTATTGATATGCGAGATGGGATTATTAAATATCAATTTCCACTCAAGAAAGGTATGAAACACTTCCCTCGGAAAATAAATAAGTCACCTTATGACTCTATTATTAGAACAAGTTATGATGTTGATTCTTCTTCACTTGATAATACTTGATGCTAGCACTTTTCCTGCGCCTAGCTATAAGGCGTTAAAGAACAACACTCTTGGAAGTTATTACCTCTGTAATAATTCTTTTGTTGAGTTTTGGAAGTTATTACCTCTGTAATGATCTCTCCTTATCATTTTTATTTCATTTTTGTGCCAATAATATCCTCTAATAGGAAGAAAGTAAGATTTAGGGAAGTTGTTGTCCTGAAGACAGATTCTGTTCTGTCACCATAAAAATTCGTATAAATAGTCAGAGCAGAATTTTGAGCTGCCATTTTTTATGAATATTCCCCAGGTTATTATCTAACTTTAGTTAGTTGACCACTTTTCTAGATGAGCAACATAGGATTTTCGGAAAAATTGATCTTTACCTGTTGTTCTGCACTATTTGCATTTGCCTCTTAATCTCTTTCTTTTTGAGTTCTTTTGATCAAAGAGCTTTTTGAAGAGTTGGTACAGTAGCTAATTCTTCAATAGGTGTTTTATATATGTTAGAATTGTACCCAAGTGTATTTGTTTATTTTGATTGTACTAATGCTGCTTATAGAGAATTGTGTGAAGTTTTGTATGAAGGAAGTTTTCAAGTGTAGGGAGAAAAGAATGATGTGATGAGATGAAAAATGGACAAAAGATTGCACCCCAAGAAATATCCAAGAGTACAAGCGTAAAAGCTTGGGGATGCCTTGGGCATCCCCTCTTCATCAACAAAGCAACAGGTCATCTTTCTATGCGCTATATTTTTATTGCTTCGTACGCTATGTGTTGTTCCTGGAAAGTCTTTATTTTCGTTGTTAGTTTTGTTTTGTTTTATTTGCTGTAGCATATGTTGGATCTCGGCATATTTGTTTTGGAGAAAGACACGCTCTATTTTAATTGCATAGAACGCTCTAGTTTTAGGTGTTATTGTTCTGCGAGTGTTCTAATTTGCTAGTACTGCGTTTAGCTCTTGTTCTTTCACTTAAATTTTGTTCAGAGCTCGTTACTATTCTTTGTTTATGTATGATTATCTCTCTGGTTCATATTTATTTTCATCTCTAAGAGTTATTTCAAATAAGTTGATTGGTGTTGGAGACGAGTAAAATGTTTCATGACTATAGTGATGCAAAAGGAAGCTTGTCTAGACTGTGGCATAGACTTTGGCATGTCATGTTGGATGTTATTCTTGTCATATGCTTAGTATTTATTGTTGTAGCATGACTTGTTTCAAATAGCTGAGAGTGCATAATGTGTCATTGAAAGAATCATGTGTTGTTTCCATCATAAAAGCATAATATTGTGGTATTCTCCTTTGATGCTTTATTGGGTTGACTTGGCACATGCTTATACCATGTTATGAATATAACCAGTCAACTAAAGCCTCTATGATCATTTAGCTATTGACTTGTAATTTCACTTTATGCTTTGATTGATAATGTTTTGTCGCTATACATGATTATGGTCATTACTGCTCTCTTAGTTGGCCGCTCTCAGTCTTTTGCTAGCCTCCGCTTGTACTGAGTATGAACTCTACTCGTGCATCCAACCACCAATAACCAAAGTTTGCCAATCGTGTCCACCATATCTACCTAGTAGCATTATTGCTATTCCAAGTATGCTCATCATGTCTTTATTCATCTTCCAAATTAAATTTTGGCATGAGAAAATTAGTAAGTAAAGCTCTCACGAACTTGATGGCACATTTACTTTCTTGCACTTAATAAATTTGATCATTGTGACTATCTTATGAAGTTTATATGTTTGAAAAATTGCAAGTTGGGAGTTATCATAACCATGTTTTCATGGGGAACGCTTTGAACATTGCACTTATTCATATTTAGTTGATGTCATGTTATTTTGTTTATGGATGCCTAGCGGTGCGAAATAAAATGAAAAATTGTAAGTACGTGGAGTTGTATATGAGTTAGAGAAACGCCTGGGCTGCTAATCTAACCCATGCATCATTCATGGTGGAAATTTACAGCGAACCATAGTGAGCATTCTATGAAGCATTTTCAATAAAAAGCTATACGCATAGTAAATAAAAAACTGCTGAGATGCTCATTGTCTGTTTGTCTTGTAATTTTGGCATGGAATTTCTCCTACAAGAGTACTTCCATATCATCGGGCAGGAGGTACCCCATTGACGGTTCTCGATGATACATGTATACTTACAATGACAAGAACTTATTTGAGACCTAAGTTGAGTAGGATGAGGTTTAGGTACTCATATTCAAGGGGCATGAGATTTTCAACTTGTGATTTGTCAAGCATATAGGTCATATTTGCCTCACATTAACTTTAACCATTCAAGATGCTTATGATAGGGGCAATGAGAGCTCAAAGAGTATCATACTTTTAGAAGGTTTATAAAACTTGTTTATCTTGCTTACTCTGCAAAGAGTCTCTCTTTTAATTTTATGTTGAGTCTTCATCTTCTACTTTACGCACCAATTAAGAGAGCGTAGTTGTCATTCTTAGTGCAATGTGCATAGTCCCAAAATTATTATTGATTGATTCATGATTATGCTATTGCTTGTTCTTAAACTACTTGTATCTAGTCGCCCTTTGAACTTTAAAGGTATCCTAGCATTTATATTTTGCTACTTCTTAAAGGACATGTTGAGTACCACTTTGCTATGTTTTCTCTATGCTCATAAACAAACAGTTGTTTTCAATGCACTATTATTCATGATCTTTTGTTTGAGTTACTCTTCATGTCATAACATAGTTGCTAAGTTCTATTGTTAGATTTGTATCTATCATGTCTATGTTTAGAGTAATTTGATCCTAGCTCACAATGCTTTACAATGCTTGATCAAGATTGTGTTGGCTGCATGCCACCTCAAATATTATTTTGTTATCACTTACCTACTCGAGGACAAGCAGGAGTTAAGTTTGGGGATGCTTGATACATCTCAAACGTATCTATAATTTTTGATGCTCCATGCTTGTTTTACACCAATTCATATATGTTTTGCTCATACTTCGTTGCACTTTTATACATTTTCCGGCACTAACCTATTAACAAGATGCCACAGTGCCAGTTCCCTGTTTTCTGCTGTTTTGTATTTCAGAAAAGTTATACGGGAAATATTCTCGGAATTGAACGAAACAAAAGCCGAAGTTAATATTTTTCTGTAACAAAGACAAAGTCCAGAGGGGAGTCGAAGGGGGCAGTAGGGCGGCCACACCTTCCCTAGGCGCAGCCTAGCCCTGGCCCACGCCTAGGGGTGGTGTGGGCCACCCTGACCTCCACCGACATCGCCCCTCCGCCTATTTATTCACGATATCGGGAAAACCCTGAATATCTGAACCTCCATCCATGAAAATTTTCATCGAGGCCGCCATTGCAGAACCCATCTCGGGAGGATTTTGAAGATCTTCTCGGCACCCTTCCGGAGGGGGAAATCATCGCCGGAGGCATCTACATCGCCATGCCCGCCTCCGAAGTGATGCGTGAGTAGTTCATCCCTGGACTATGGGTCCATAGCAGTAGCTAGATGGTTGTCTTCTCCAATTTGTGCCTCATGTTTAGATCTTGTGAGCTGCCCTACATGATCAAGATCATCCTTAGTAATGCTACATGTTGTGTTTGCTGGGATCCGATGAATATTGTGTACTATGTTGAGATCGATTATATATTCTTGTCATATGTTCTTTGTGATATTGCATGCTCTCTATTGCTAGTAGATACTCTGTCCAAGTAGATGCTTGTGACTCCAAGAGGGAGTATTTATGCTCGATAGTAGGTTCATGCCTCTAGTTTTCTGGAAGAGTGACAATAACTTCTAAGATTGTAGAAGTGTTGTTGCTACTAGGGAGAAAACAACAATGTTTTATCCAAGGGTAATTCTATTGTTTACTTTACACACATTGCTTAATGCAATAATCTGTTGCTTGCAACTTAATACTGGAAGGGGTTCGGACGATAAACGGAAGATGGATTATTAGTTATAGACGCAGTTGGATTACGGTCTATGTATTATGTTGTAATGCCCAAACGAATCTCATAGTAATCATCTTGTCATGTATGGTCAATATTCTGTCAATTGCCCAGCTGTAATTTGTTCACCCAGCATGCTATTTCTCTTTATGGAGAGACACCTGTAGTGAACTATGGACACTGGTCCTTTCCTTTATGCTGATAAATTCAACCACTGCAATCATGTTCTATTTACTTTCTGCAATCATGTTCTCTTTAATTACTGCAAACATCTCTTTCCACTCGATACGTCTAATCCTTTGTGCAAACTGGTGAGATTGACAACCTCACTGTAAGTTGTGGCAAAGTATTGTGGTTGTGTTGTGTGCAGGTTCCACATTGTTGCTGACGTCGGTAGTGCGCCCTACCAATAGTCAGCTAGCAACACCTTCAGAAGTCACGCATTTCTCCTACTGGTTTATTAAACCTTGGTTTTACTGAGGGAAAACTTGCTATTGTGCTCATCACACCTTCCTCTTGGGGTTCCCCAACAACTGCACGCCATTAGGTTCTACCGGCCAAGTTCTGGCCTACTTCCAAAAATGTGGAATACTCCCTTGGAAACCATCTGCAACTAAAATGATATTTCCGGAAGTAGGACCGGAAGTAGGGCGGTAGTACCGGCCGGTACTACCGGCCAACTTCCGCTCAAAGCCTTCTCTTTGTATTGTGCTGTCGTTGTTGACAGAGGAATCTGGATGGTAGTTCCGCCAGCTGTGGCCGGAACTTCCGCCTGGAGCAAAAACACAACAGCTACTTCATTTTGAGTGATCTATCCAGCACAATAATGTGTAGCATCTTTCTATATACATGTATACAACAACACACATAAACTTGTACCTGTGTTGACATCAAACACACAAAACCCATAAGGGCGGGAAATGTTCTTTCAATCTCCCCCTTTTTGGTGTTTGATGACAACAAATGTATTTGCACGGAATAAGCGATTTAAGCAACCAATATGTCTAAGATATAGATGAGCTCCCCCTAGATATGTGCATGTACTAAGTTTTCCTTTGAATGCAAAGGCACACATACTAGAATCAACACTCCCCCTATGTCCTGCACCCATCATCCATGGGTAATGGCAATAATATATCTCACAATCCTAGATGACACATGTATCACAAACGATGTAAGAACTAGGCTTGAGATACATCATACACACATATAGATAAACCATAATAACCGATGTCTCACATGAGGAGTTTACCACATACATAAATAAGATTCAAAAACCATATAGCATGTAAGAACGGAGTTCAACAACACATAGTAAATAAAATGAGATCACAAGCGATAAGAATCAAAGAAAGCACGGGCTTGTGACTCCCCCATGCAAATACCCAACGGAGAGCACCCTAATAGACCTCACTCTCCCCCTTTGGCATCAAAGCACCAAATAAGGGACATGAGAAACTACGCGTCCCAAGGGTCGACGTTCGCCCAGCCGGGAGGAAACTCTGAGGAGGCGCATGGGTAGACTGGGGAGTGTGGAGGGGATTGGATCTCAAGACCATCATCCAGCAGAAGAATGCCTTGGTGAGATAGCCATTCAGCCTCTGGAGTAATGTTCCCATCGGTGCCAGGAGGAGAAACCTCCAAGTGGAGTGCCCTCATGATGCTCTTCTCACGGACACGGGACTTCTTTGCTTCACAATGCTATTGATACTGGCGCTTGTTGATGGCAGTGTTGAGGCAAAAGATTTGTTGCATGCGGCGGGCAAGCTTGGAGACCCAACTTGGCTGCTTCTCCACGACGGGAGGAGCATCTTCAACGGGAATGGAGTGGGTCTTGATCCTGAGCGACTTCACTTCATGGGTTGTGAGAGTGAGTGGAATGGAGTAAATGAGAAGTGCCCCACGAACAGACCGCCAAGTCTCTTCAATGAGCTTCATGATGTAGGGTGCAAAGATGGGAAGCTTCTTCTCCATCACACATGACCACATCTCATTGTAGATGTAGTCCATCACATCGAGCTTCTCACCGGTGCCTTGCATGATGAGGGAGTTGTACATGAGATCCACTTCATATGCATGAAGCTGATGAGGACATCCCTACCTCACTACTACCTCTGTCATTACCACATGAAGATGAACCTGCTGTGAAGCTCAAGTCCAATGAAGTTCGGATTGGACCTATTACAAGGGCTCGTGCGAAGCTACTTAAACAACAGGTGAACTTGTTCCTAAACGATACTTTGATTGATGAGAACTTTATACTGCCTAAGTCATGTTACTTATGTACCATCAGGTATGAAGAGGAGACAAGCATCGCACGAGGAGGAGAGGAGCAGCTAGTACGTGAAGATGGACGTCAAGATGGACATGGAGCTGAACATGGAGCTGGACATGAAGATATCTCGTGGACGCGCGAGGGAGGAGCGGGAGGCATGCGCGAGAGGAGAAGACGTTGTCCAGGCCGGTGCCAGATCCGGTCCGACCGGCCGTGCCGCCGGACCATCCGGTCCTAGGCCCGGTCCGACCGGATCCCGCGCCGGATCTGTCCGGTCCAAACCGACTGTGGCGCTTCTGCCAACCGGGCGCTATCTAGTATGCCCGGAAGCCTCGCCCGGTCACCACCCGGTGCCAGGTCCGGTTTGAACCGGACCGGCCGTGTCCGAGTTTGTCTCGACCAGATCTATTCTGGGTCGGTTATTCTCGTACTTTTTCGACCTAAGGTCGTCCCGGACGCCTATATAAGTGGCCAGGAAGCCCCCAAAGTTGCTTTAGGCCACGTTTAAGATAAACCCTAGTTCTTAGTTGTTTGCTCCGCAAAACTATTGAATTCCCTACACCATATTGCTTGATATTGTGTAGATCTGAAAGTCTTGTGTAATCTGTTGTTCCATTGGGAATTAGAAGGTTGCAACTTACCGCTTCGTGGTCGGCGGCTACATGCGCAAGTGTGTGGAGTTGTGAATATCTTGCAGGGTTGAGAGCTGTTGCATTGGCGACAGGGACCAATCGAGAGATCTCGTTGCGTCATACAAGTTATCATCCACTTCATCAAGTTATCTCCGCTGCAATCACCCCGTGATCATCATCACCACCGTTGCTTACTGAGAAGATCAGGAAACCCCTTATCATCTTGGTATCAGATTCTCGGGTTTCCTCAGTAAGCCATCCACAATCCACCCCATAGTTGAGTTGTGAGTGTTTCCTATCCAAAAAAAGCCATAAAAAAATTAGGGTTAGGGTTTGCCATAGCCTTAGATTGCACTAATTTCAAGTTTTAGTTGCTTTTCGTAGTTGTTTTTGCGTATCTTTTTCTTTCATCTAGTTGTTAGGGTTTGAGTTTCTACCATCATCTAGTTTCAATTTTTGTTACTCCGAGTACACATAGCATACAGTGTGTTTGTCCCAACCATAGCCACAGCCTTTCGATATAAGTGACTAGGAACTTCCCCAGAAGAGACTAGTTTTACCGCTCGACAGGCTGCTCATTAGGGTTTTGTGCTTTGCATATTTTGTTGGCCGTGTTATCAAGGAGTAGTGTCATATAAAAAAACATAAAATAGGAAAGAAGCGAAACGAGCTACATAACTGTGTGTTATACAAAAAGAAGAATACAAAAAAGAAAAGTGACGTGCTAGAAGAATCAAGTGTAGGCCTAAGTTTAATTTACTGCACCCGTAGTTGAGCAATCTTGTGCCTATCTCGTTGAGCTTTGCTAGCGTCTCTCTAGTGCATTGCAATCTTTCACCCATATAGTTGCATTGCCACATCTATCACCTTGTGTGAGTATCATTGGTTGTCTACGGTCAGCGCTAGAGCTTGTTATTGGTGCAAATAGGTAGCCTACCTACAGCCCCACATATATCCTGCTTTGCCGTGTGATTTGTTCTTATACCCTTGATATTTGCTTCGCTACATCCGTGCACTAGTTGTTACTACAAGTGGTAAGCAATACTAATTCACTTTGGAGCGGTAAGATTTCCTTTTCTTATCAGTTTTGAGTGAGTTGTGAGAGTACCACCATATATTTTTGATTTAGTGCACTAACCTACTAACCATGTCTGCTAGTGATGAAAAAATTGTTAACCAGGAGAACAAGAACTCCGCGGATTTGATGACATGGAGGGAGTATGAGGCTCTTCGTAATGAGATGCGACGTGAATTCCGCGCTCATGATGATGAGCTTAGGGGAACGGTTCAAGGGATCTCCCAAAAGCTGGATGCTACTAATGCAACTGTCACCACAATGCAAGATCAAATGATGGATATCCAGTGCAGTCTTGTCGATTTGCGACTAGCTGTTGAGAATTTGACTGAACAACAGCAACAAGAAGATGAAGAATATCCTGAGCTTCAAGATGACGCCCATAATGCTCCTGGTGCGCCACGTGGTAATCGCCCTCGTGGTTTTGCTGAACTCCGACGTCCAGGTCGTGGGTTTGAGGAAGAAGATGGATTGGGTAAGCCCAAGTTCTCCATACCCAAGTTTGAAGGAGGTGCTGATGTTGAAGAATACCTCACTTGGGAGATGAAAATTGAGAAGCTATGGCGTTTACATAATTACACTGAAGATAGAAATATCAAGCTTGCTTCTTCCGAATTTGATGACTATGCATTGCGTTGGTGGGATCGATATGTTAGTGCTCGCGAAGAAGATGGTGAACCGCCTATTATCACATGGCGTGCTATGAAGGCGGCAATGACCGAGTGTTTTGTGCCCACAAATTATTTGCGCAATATATTTGATAAGTTGACCCTATTGAGACGAGGTGTGAAGACTGTTGATGAATACTACATGGAGATGGAGATGCTCATGCAGCGTGGCCGTGTCAAAGAATCCCTTGAGATGACAATGAATCGTTTTCTCAATGGTTTGAAGTATGATATCAAAGGCATTGTTCGTCATTACAGTTACACCACTATGAATGAGTTGCTACATCATGCAAGAGAAGCTGAATCACAGTTGGCTGACGAAGCAAAGGTTAAAGGTCGAGCTTCAGGAGCTGGGCGCTTTACGCCTGGTGCGCCTTGACCTACGGCGCCGGCGCCATCGACGCGCTCCGCACCTTACTCTACTCCATCTAGCAAGCCGTTCTCCAATGTGTCTAACGCAAAGAAGTCCGAATCTGCTGTAAGTACGAGTGGCTCTAACATGTCTACTGTGCGCAATCGTGATATGTCTTGTCATACATGTGGTGGCAAAGGTCACTTCAAGAGAGATTGTCCTAACCGCAAAGTCATGATTATCAATGAGGACAATGAGTATGAGACTGGAGATGATGTTGATCCAAATGCTCTAGAGGATGATGACTATGACACTGATGGTGAAGATGCATATTCGTCTGATGCTCGCACTATTGTTGTGTCGCAGCGTGCTCTTAATGTGTTGCCTAGTGCATCTACTCAGCGCTGCAATTTGTTCCAAACAAAGGCTTTAGTTGGTCCTGACAAGGCTTGCAAGGTCATTATTGATGGTGGGAGTTGCCGCAATTTAGCAAGCAAGGAGTTGTGTACCAAGCTGAAGTTGAAGTATCTACCGCACCCGCATCCATACTATATTCGAGTGGTTGAGCGACAATGGTGAGATGAAGGTAAACCACATGGTGCGTGTTGAATTTGCTATTGGACCGTATAAGGATTCCATTGATTTTGATGTGGTTCCTATGACGGTGTGTCACCTACTATTGGGTCGGCCTTGGCTCTCTGACCGTTCTGTGCAACACAATGGTCGTGCCAATACATATCACTTGGAGTTCAAGGGCAAGAAAATCAACTTACAGCCTATGTCACCACAGCAAATTGTCAATGAATCTCGTCGAAAAGTTGAAGTAAACTTGGAGGATGCTTCTTTAGATAGGCAAGAGAATTGTAATGTCGTGAGTGATATAACAAAAAGTGAGAGAGTGAATTCCTTAGTCTCATTAGCCACCAAAGAAGACATGAGAGAATTTAGTGAGGATCCTTCGGCCATGCCTCTTGTGCTTTTGTACAGAGGTACGGTTTTGGTTTCTAATGACATGACCCCTCTTCCTCTTGGTGTTTCTAATGTTTTGCAGAAATTTTGCGACGTGTTTCCGGATGAGGTACCCGCAGGACTACCACCATTGCGAGGTATTGAGCATCAAATCGACTTGATTCCCGGAGCTTCGCTACCCAATCGGGCACCATATAGAACGAACCCCGAAGAGACGAAGGATATACAGAAGCAAGTACAAGCGCTACTCGACAAAGGTTATATCCGCATAATCCTTAGTCCTTGTGTTGTTCCTGTTATTCTAGTTCCTAAGAAAGATGGTACATGGCGTATGTGCGTAGATTGTAGAGCTATAAACAACATTACTATTCGATATCGTCATCATATTCCCCGTTTAGAGGATATGCTAGATGAATTGAGTGGTACTGTTGTGTTCTCTAAAATTGATTTGCGTAGTGGTTATCATAAAATTAGGATGAAATAAGGGGATGAATGGAAAACATCCTTTAAAACAAAATTTGGTTTATATGAGTGGTTAGTAATGCCTTTTGGTTTGACTAATGCACCTAGCACGTTCATGAGACTGATGAACCATGTTTTGCGTGAATTTATTGGCAAGTTTGTGGTTGTGTACTTTGATGACATATTAATCTACAGCCGCAATGAATTTGATCATACTATACATATTCAACATGTTTTGCAAGTGTTGCGTGATAATAAACTCTATGGTAATCTTGAGAAGTGCACATTTTGCAAAGATAAGGTCATATTTCTGGGTTATGTTGTCTCTCATGATGGAGTAGAAGTAGATGTGTCTAAAATTGAAGCTATTCAAAATTGGCCTACTCCCATGAATGTGAGTCAAGTAAGAAGTTTTCATGGTCTAGCTGGGTTTTATAGAAGATTTGTGCCCAACTTTAGTACTATTGTTGCACCTTTGAATGACTTGACTAAAAAGGGTGTTGTTTTTGAGTGGGGTGCAGCCCAAGATCATGCTTTTGATGAACTTAAGAGATTGTTAACTTCACGCACCGTTGCTTGCACTTCCTGATTTCAATAAGCAATTTGAGATTGAATGTGATGCTAGTGGTATTGGAATTGGTGGTGTGTTGATGCAAGAGGGTCGCCCAATTGCATATTTTTCTGAGAAACTTTCTGGTGCTAAGTTGAACTATCCTATCTATGATAAAGAATTGTATGCTTTAATTAGAGTTCTTGAGGTTTGGCAACATTACTTGTGGCCAAAAGAATTTATCATACATTCCGATCATGAAGCTTTAAAATACCTGAAAGCTCAGTCTACTTTGCATAAGCGTCTTGCTAAGTGGGTTGAGTTCATTGAGTCTTTTCCATACATTATTAAGCATAAGAAGGGAAAAGATAATATTGTTGCTGATGCTCTATCTAGGAAGAATATGCTATTAACTCAACTTGATGTTAAAATTCCTGGATTAGAAGTGCCATGTGATTTGTATGCTACTGATCATGATTTTGCTGAACCATATCGCTTATGTGCTCTTGGTAAAGCATGGGAAAAATATCACATACATGATGGGTTCTTGTTTAGAGCTAATAAACTATGTGTTCCAGAATCGTCTGTGCGTTTGCTCTTATTGCAGGAATCACATGATGGAGATTTGATGGGTCACTTTGGGCGTGAGAAGACGCTACTCATGCTCGCTGATCACTTTATTGGCCAAAGATGAGGCGTGATGTGGACAGGTATATGAAGAGATGCATTACTTGCAACAAGTCCAAGTCCAAGTCCAAGCTGAAGCCTCACGGTTTGTATTTTTGCTTTACCGGCACCTACTACACCATGGGAGAACATAAGTATGGATTTTTCTGTTGGGTTTGCCGCGAACTAAGAGAGGCCATGATTCTATATTTTTGGTAGTGGACGGATTTTCTAAAATGTCACACTTTATTGCCTGCCACAAGAGCGACGATGCGTCTAACCTGTTTTTCAGGGAGATTGTACGTCTACATGGAGTCCCGAAGACTACTGTTTCTGATCATGACGTGAAGTTTATGAGCTACTTCTGGAAGACGCTGTGGAGAAAGCTGGGGACGAAGCTACTGTTCAGTACTACTTGTCATCACCAAACTGATGGTCAAACTGAAGTGGTCAATAGAACTTTGTCACAACTATTGAGATCCATGATCAATAAGAACCTGAAGGAGTGGGAAGAGTGTTTGCCGCATGTGGAGTTTGCTTACAACAGGGCGGTACATTCTACCACGGAGCTATGTCCTTTTGAAGTGGTGTATGGTTTCAAACCCATTACTCCACTTGACTTGTTGCCTTTGCCTATACATGAGAGAGTCAATATGGAGGCATCAAAAAGGGCAGATTTTGTACGGAAGATACACATGAAGACTAAAGAGTTGATAGAGAAGAAAGGCAAGAGCAATGCTGCAAGGATGAATAAGAAGCGCAAGGAAATATTGTTCAAGCCTGGTGATATGGTCTGGGTACATTTTTGCAAGGATAGGTTCCCGAAGCTACGGAAGTCCAAGTTGCTTCCTCGTGGTGCTGGTCCTTACAAAGTGCTTGCCAAGATCAATGATCCGCGGAAGTCCAAGTTGCTTCTCTCATGATCCGCGGACCAAAGCATTTCGGACCCGGAGGACCTTCTGCCTCAATCATCTCAGATAAGTATACTTTGTCCAGCATGTGCCTCGCATCCCGGTCTGGCAGGCACCTTTCTCCTACGCGTTCCCCCAAAGGGTTCCGGTAAACTCCGATCCTTTCAGTTCCAGAATCAGCTTCATCGTAGCGTTCCGGTACCGCGGCTCGTGCCTGCCGGTACCTTGGTGGAGGCATTTCTTCCTCAACATAAGCTGCTCTTGTTGCGCGATAATTTTGCCCGGTTTCACCTTACCGGCATAATCATTTCCGGCGTAGCCATTTCCGGCATAGCCACGACCTGCCCCTTGGCTTTTTCTTCCGGCCTCGTGTCGCCCGGCTTGTTGTTTTCCGGCAAGAACCGGATCATACACAGTCATTTGCTGCGCATTCACTCCTTTTTCTTTTCTTCTGTCCGGATGAGGGGACGATGCCAGCCCATGCGACTTGCTTCTGGCATTCTTCGCCGAACGCATCTATTTTGACGCTGCTGCCACTTTGTTTACCCTAGCAAGTTGTTCAGCGTTTTGTTCCTGTATCATACCAAGCAACCCCCTAACTCGATCTTGCTGTTTTGCGAAAGCATCTCCGGTAAGCGAGTCACAGAGTTCTACTACAGCCCTAGCAGCTTTTATGGTTTTTATCCGGACTGCTGTACTTAGGTTTTTCTACGATGCTCAAAGATGTTGAGGTACATTTTCCGGCAAGGACTTCCTTACGCAGATCCTGATCTAGGTTGCGAGCTCTAAGCCGGTTTTTCGGCACTCTAGCAGGCTGAGCGCTAACAGAAGCAAAGCCATGGCAGCGTTGTACTCACGTAGGGTTAGGTTCAGCTCGCGCTGCGCCCGAATGATGTCCGCACCTCCGGAGAGCAGCTTCTGCCGTTGCGCTTCCAGCTCCGCCTGAGCCGCTGCCGGGTCGATGTTCTGCGCGATGGGCGTCGCCAGCACGCTCATGGCCGCTTGGAGAGGAGTCTCCGGTGGCGCTGCAGATGCGCCCGCAACCGCTTGGTCACGCTCGGTCGGCGGCTTGGCCGTGCGCGTGGACTTCTTCGGTCCAGCGCCTTCCGCCGCTGCACCCTTGCCGGCGTTAGTCGCGCCAACCATCAGCACCTCCATGCTGCCGGCGGCGCAGACGCTGCAAACTGCAGATCTTGGCGGGTCCGGCGCTACCAGCACCGGCGAGAGGTACTGGCGCTCCGGGACGGTGCCATAGTAGACGCGGTGGCTGCCGAACTCGATGATGCGACCGTTCTTGGGGAACTTACCGCCGTTGGAGAAGCAGCCAGCATTGTCGTTGATGAAGTCCATTGAGAAGAGGCGGTAGACGAGGCCGGTGACCACACGCTCGCCGGAGATGGTGAGGAGGCCCGCCCGAATATGAACTCCAGCAAGCGCAGCTGCTGGCCCCATGGTGGGCGCCAACTGTCGTCGTGGTGAACAGACAGATGCCATGGGATGGCTTGAGTTGGGGCCGAATGTGCGGTAGAGGATTCGGGGGAGGGTTTTGGTAACACAAGGGTGGAATCCGGATGGATTACCGGTATCTTATTGATGAACTTGGCCTTGGCCAGAGGTTGAAGAAGCACAGTACAAGCACTACTTCTAACTTGGGATCTCTCTATTGCATGATGAATTGTCTTACAGGCTACTGGTTATCATCTACCCCGCGCAAGGGTGTGCTCACTCTCCTTATATAGGGGGGAGGGTGGCTTACAGGGGAAGAAACCCTAATGGCATCTTTGACTAGACAAACTACTTTACAAAGCCTCTTTGGCAGCAGGTGACGCCGGTATGTCTTTAATCGGGAACGGTGACATCCTCCGGTTGCTTTTACGTCATCCTCTGCTTTGGCCTCAGAGTTTCGATTAAAGCTGAAGTGCTTCGCTCATCCTTGTCCTCTAGTCCTTGAGGGAATCTTTGACCAGTTTGCCGACGTGCTACAGTGTAGCATGTGCCGGTACTCCGGTACCTTCTTAGCCTATTCCGGTATACCCCTTCTGGGATACCGGCATAGTTTCTCTTTAGCATAAACTTAACTTCCTTATCCGGAATAACCTTTAAACCGGTACCTCAACAGCCTAAACAAGGCTAGTTCGGCACGCCTTTGGCATACCGGGGGTCATCCCCCCAACAAAAAGGTTCTTGCATGGAATGTCATATGGTCATGGTAGTGGTATTCCAAATCCTCCGGATATGACATGCTCCAAGAGGTTCTATATGGTTCTTGAGTGTCCACCTCTTCCACCGTATTGACACTCAAAAGAAGATTTGTATCTCTTGCCGTCCCTATAGCACGATTCCGAGAATCCTGAGAATTTTGTTCGGCCACCTTGAGAGCTTGCATCTCGTGCACCACCTGATAGGAGGTTAGCTTAGGATAGCTTTCTCTTCGAAGGAGACTCTTTACATCAATGGGTTCATAAGGCATCATGCAATTAATATACTTGTCCTTGATCCAAAAGTCATCAATATGTTGGGCACCCACATTTTGAAAGGCAACGGCAATGGAGATAAGCCTTCTATACATCTCATGATGATCTTCATATGGAAACCCCATGAACCCTTCGGCTTGGTTACAAAGAGCAATATACTTGTTTCTCTTCATGCTTTCACTTCCCACAAAGATTTCAGACAAACCATCCCAAGCTTCCTTGGCGGTGGTGAAGTTTCGAATATAAGCCAAGTCCTTTGAACCCACAGCTTGCTAAATCATGGTCAAGGCGATAGAGTTGAGTTGGTGATCAACCTCTTCTCTTCTATTCAATTTGTCGGGGTTGAAAGGCTTGAACCCTTAAACAATGATTCTCCAAAGCTCATTGGAGGCACTGCATACATGAGAGCGAAACTCAAATTGCCACTTATTAAAATCTTCATCATTGAACTTAGGTGGATCGCCCCTATTGTTTATATGAGGGTGGGGAACCGGGGGATCGGGAGAGCGCCAAGGAGGAGGAACGGCATAGTAGCTCTCACCAACACCCGCTTTAGGAGAAGTAATAGGGTTTTAATTTTGTCTAAGTTTTCACCATCAAATGGCTTTGTAGTAGAGGGTGAGCCCGAAGCATCTCCCTCTACTAAAGAGTCCTTGTCCTTTTCCTCTGTGATGGGAATGACGGAAGGGTCCGGTTTTAGAAGCTCTGAAACATATTTCTTCATATTTTCCATATTAGCTTTCATGGAGGATCTCAAGGATGTTTCCATCAACTTGAGATCTTCCATGGAATCCGGCTTTGCGGCCCCTTCCGGGTTCACATTGTCTGGCATACTCTTAGGCAGTTAAGCCCGAAATAAGAGCCGAGGCTCTGATACCAATTGAAAGGATCGTATGCCGCACCTAGAGGGGGGGTGATTAGGTGCTACCCAATTTTTAGTTCTTTTTCAATTTAGGCTTGACACAAAGGTAAATTCTCTAGATATGCAACTATGTGAATTTACCTAGATGACAAGGTATACAACTAAGCAAGATATTGCTAGACAAGATATAAAGGTGCAATCAAGGATAGAGAAAACCGAGAGTGGAGCACGCGGAGACACATAAATGATTCCCATAGTTTCTTCCTTTTGAGGGGAAGTACGTCTATGTTTGGAGGGGTGTGGTCCCCATAAAAGCCTAACCAACGCCACGAAGGCCTCACCCAGGTCTCCTGTGAGCAACGCCACAAAGGCCTAGCCCACTTCCACTAAGGATACTAACAATATTATCATCTACAATATACAAATAATTTTTGCACTAACAATTTGTAGCATCTATATATTTTGATCATCTAACAATTTTTACCAACATGTGTAATTTTTTTACCAACTATACATCATTATATCATCTAACACTTTGTATCTAACATCTAACAGTATACATCACACTAACAATTTAATCTATAATTTGTAAATTACATTAGTAGATCATCAACACTATACTACACAATTTTTATCTATAATTTTTATCTACATTACACCACTAACATAACTATATCATCTACACCACAGTAGGCGATATACTAACAATTTTAATCTATAATTTTCTAGCAAAATCACTAATCTAAAATTTTCTAACACTAACATATAATTTCCTAACACTAATCTAAATCAAACAACTACACCATTAATCCAAATCTAACAACTTCACCACTAATCTAACACTAACAACTACATCACTAATATAAATCTAGTAATTACACCGCGATGGAGGAAGTCACCGGTGGGCATTGTGTGGGGCGATGGAGGTGTTGGGAGGTGGCAGCGCGTGGCGGACGGAGACGGTGTGGGGCAGGGGGATGGAGACGTCGCGGGGCGATGGCGCAGGGTGGGCCCGGTGGTCGCGCGGTGTGGTGACGCGGGATGGAGAGAGTGACGAGAAGAGTAGAGTATGGGGAACCGATGGAAAGTGGGGAGGATTACGAGTGCGTGACCGTCGGTGGTGGACATGCATGCCAAGGAGGGTTAGAGCAACTCTAACAGAGCCCGTAAATCACATCGAAACCGTATTTTTCTGGCCGATTTACGGGCTCGGGTCCAGAGTGGCGCGGAACAAATATTGAACTCGGTGCTCACCCCGAAAAGCTTTCTCAGGGGCCGAAAAAATTCACACTCGGCCACTATTAATACAGACTGAAGGGCGGTTTACAGGTCCAAAACTGAACGGATTTCTCACCACTTCTCCAGCGCCGTTCGTACAACCGCCTCCAGCCGCTGATTTCTAGCTGCTTTGCTAACTGTGCATTGCCGGTCAAACATCTTGTCAGGTCCTCCAATTCCAACTATATCTATGTCAATTTCCGACGAATCTTCTCGATAGACTAATTTCGATTGATTCACAAATATCAATCGATTCCATAGCTAGCTAGCTAGCTAGCTGGGTGGTGCTACTATTCGGATTAACTTGGTAGCTAGGTGGTGTCCTTATCAAGGAGGTCGACGAAATGCGCGGGATTGGTCGCTCCCAGGGGAGCGGCCCGGGCGAACCAAAGCCACGCCGCACCCCACTCTCCTTCCACTCCGCGCCCCCTCGCCGCCGCCGGGCGTAGCCGCCGGCCAAAGGCCGTGTGGTAGCCGGCGGCGGCGGGTCTCCATCCCTCGCGCGCGGGGTCTTCGACGGCGGCGGTGCGACGCCCGGTCGGCGTGCTCGCTCGCGGTGGAGCTAGGTCGGCCGGGCGGCGGCCCCGGGTTTCTTCGGCACGGATTCGACGACCGTGGTGGCTGCTTGGGCAGCGTCTCGGGCGGTGCTCGGCCGGTCTTCTGCCGCAGCAGATCCGGCGGTTTGGGCGTCGGGGCGGCGTCCGCGACGCGGAGGGCGCCATGGGCGCGGAGGCGGGGGCTCGAGCTCGGCTGCGAGGCTAGATCCGGGTCTCGGCGGTCCCGATCCGGGCCTGGGCAGGCCCGAGCTCTCGTTTTGGCCGGCGAGGACGAAGTCCGGCGTGGCGAGGTTCGGCATGGATGCCGTCGTCGATCCTCTTGGGGCTGCGACTCGGTGCCCTGGCTGGAGGTTTTCTCCGATAGCAGCACGGCTCGAGCAAGGCCCCGGGGTTTCCATTCGGCCGCGGAGGCGGTGCGGCGCGAGTTAGGGGCGCCGGGTGTCTTCCTTGGCCCGGCGTGCCTCGGTCGCGAGGAAGTTGGGGCGGCGGCCCCGGATTTGGCTTGGTGGTGTTGTGCGGGTGGCTGCGGTATGAGGTGCTACAGCTGCCGCACGGCAGCTAGGTAGGCCGGGGCGGCGGCCCCGGATAGGTGGTCGTGCTTCCGGAGGGGCAGCTCGGCCTCCCGCCGGCATGGTGTCGTCGTCGCGGCGTGAGGTGACGCGACTCATCGCAGCATGTGTTCAGGTTTGGTGGTCGGCGATGGAGCCACGCTGCGTGTTCTGGCTGCTCCTTAGCCTAGGCCCTTGGGCTTGGCGGTCGAGATCGCGCTCCGGGTGAAAGCCTCGCACTTAGGTGCCGACGGCGGCGGCGCCCTAGGGTGTCGTTCTCCTTCTTGAATGCGTCGTTTGGGAGTTGCGATCCTCTACCGATGCGGGTGGCTTGTGTTTCTCCGGGTGAAAACCTAAGCTCCTTTGGAGCGGGCGGCGGCGACGGAAACGCCGTTACCTTCTTGAAGGCGTCGCCTTGGAGCTTCTCAACCCTCGTGGTGCGACGGGCTTGCGGCTGACCGTGGGGTGGCTTCGTGGTCCGGGCGAGAGGATGCCGGGCGGCGGCCCCGGAAGGCGGTTGTAAGCCGAGGCGGCGGCCTCGGAAGCTTGGCGACCATGGCTCTATGAGGCAGGGCCGTGGTTTTGCGTTGCAAGGTGTCGAATTAGTGCCATAAGGGTGGCTGGTTCCTCACCATAGTCTCTTTTTCCATTTCTTTCTCTTTTCTGTTCGTTTCCGGATGTACTTTCATTCGGGCGACATTTGTGTACGTTTCCCTCTGCTTATCAATGAATGCCAGCAATTGCTGGATCTTTCGAAAAAAAAAAAAAAAAACGAAATGCGCGGGATTGCGAAGTCGCGCGAGGCCGAGCTGCCGACAGTAGAGCAGGTCGCGTACGGCCGCTGCCTAGACGCATGCTGTGCCTGTGCGCATGTACTAGCTGCAGTGCTTAGCTGCTTAGGTGCTTTGCTGCTTGGGCTGTGGTCACGCGGGGATATCTAAGAGCATCCCCACTCGTTGGCGCTCCCCACGCCCAAATCCGGTGAAATTTTCGTCCAGATTGGAGGAAGATTTGGTGTGGGGAGTAGTAGTTTCCCAGCCGCGTGCCCAGGCGAAGTCGACGATGCGAATTTAAAAAACGGAAACTTGACAAACTACGGCTAAAAACGGGTGAATATAGACTAAATTTAATGATATTTATTACATTACGGGAGGAGTTCATACATAGAGGCCGAATTCGACTATATTTCGAATTCGGCTAGGGGAATTCAAACGCTAATTTTAAAACACGGCGCTCTACATGCCGAAATGGCGGTAGAACACCGTGTAGTCGCCGCCGTCGTCGTCGGAGCCGTCGTCGTTGGCCTTCGGCCGCGCGGCACCGGCTGCTGCTGCCCGGCCGGCGTCTCCCCACCCCGGGGATGGCTTGTACCCGGCCGTCGTCGGAGGACTCGAGGTCGACGACGGGGACGGCGACGCCGGATGGAGGTGTCGCGAGACGGCGGTACCGCGCGACATCGTCGTTGGCGGTTGGAGCGGCGCGGGCGGCGAGTTGGCGTGCGGCGGCCGGGTCCGGCAGCCGCCGGCCGCCGCTCCGCCTCCTCGCGCTCCCGGTCGCGCCCGGCCGATCCGGTGCGGCGTCGTCCGCGCGCTTCTCCTCCTCCATGTCGTGCGGCGACACGGCGATCGCCTCCGCCATCGCGGCGTCCTCGCGCGCTTCGCCTCCTCCTCGGCGAGGCGGCTTGCGGCGGCCTCTTTCTTCGTCTTCTTCCGGCCGCTGCGGCGCGGAAGGCTGTTCTCGGATGACGAGGGCGCCGCTGCTGCGCCCTCGGTCGCCGGCGGAGACGCCGGCTCCTTCTTGACGCGCACCGGCGTCGAAGGCGGCGTCGCCTCCTCCCTCTTCACCGGCGCCAAGGATGACCTTGACGCCGATCCGGAAGACGACGAGCTAGCAGCCATGCGCCGTGGCTGCCGGACGCTTCCCGACGGCGGCTCGCCGATGCCCTCGATGCCGATGGAGGGGCATCGTGAGCACCGGGAAGTTGCCGCCCTCGATGTGCGCGAGGACGTTCGCCAACGTCCTTCCGGCGCGCTCCACCACCGTCGGCGGCCCGCGGCGTTGTTGCGCGCGGCGGAGGCGGCGGGCCGTCGTAGGCCGCCAGCTCCCGCTCCCGCCGCCGGAGGAAGTAGGAGTTCCACCGCGTGTAGTTCTCGGGGTGGTGGCGCGGGTCGGCGCGCTCCTCGTCGGTCATCGTCATCCTCGCCTCCTCGATGGCGACGTCGAGGGCATGGCCCCGCGGCGGCGGCGGGATTGGAACGCCGCCGGCACTTAGCCGCCGGCCCGCCTCGGGAGGCCTCGTGTCCGGCGGGCAGGGGTACCCGCCCGGTGGAGGAGGTGCCCCTCCCACGCGTGGAGCGACCGGCGGGGAAGCCGTTGTTGGGCTGCGCCGTCGTCGTCGTAGAACGCCATCTTGAGAGTGGAGGGAGAGTGGAGGGAGAGTGGAGCACGGGGTGCGCCTCGCGGCGAGCGGACCGGCGTATATAGGCGTGGGCGGCGCGGGGATTAAATTCCGCGTGGATTGCGACGCGTCCGCGGCGAGCTGACCGGCGGCGGCCTTTAGTGCGCGCGGAAGACGATGCGTGCGCGGAAGACGACGACATTAACTCGCCGCGTGGCCGGCGAATGCGGACCGGCGGCGAGGCTTTACAGCGCGCGGAAGACGATGCGATGAGGACGACGATCGGTTTCTCTCGCCGACAAGTTGGGGCCACCGAGGCGCGGGAAGTTTCCTCGCCGTTTCGCGCGCTTCGTTTCGTCCGGAGTCCCCGAGCGCTCCCGGGGGCCGGGGATGGCGTGGGATCGCCGGATGAATTTAGGCCCAAATCCGGACGAAAACGAGGAACCGGGGGCGCGACTGGGCCGAATTACGCCGTCCGGATGGAAAAAACGCTCGCCGGGGGCCTGTTCGGGGGGACGAGTGGAGATGCTCTAAGCAGCGGCACACCATCATCTTCATTGCGCATGTACTAGCTGCGGTGCTTTGCTGCTTAGATTCTTGTGAAGAAAATAATGATTTTTCGAATATTTCGTTTTTCAGTTTTTGTTTATAGAATATGTTCTGCGTCGTCGTTTTGCAACTCACAAAGACGTTTTCGAAAGACTGAACTCGAGATTTTTGGTTTATGTTGAGTTCTTTTATTTTTGTGGAGAAACCGAGGTTGGGAGTTGGGACAACGACGGTCTAGGTGACAGCGATTGAGTCGAAGGCTACGTGGAGAATTGCCACGGCAACGTGGTATCGACGTGCGTACGAATGTGCGATCTACCCTGCCGATGCGACGACCTATACTCTTCAATTATTTGATATCTCTCGTTTATACGCTCTACCTTGACATGAGATCCATGCAAATATATTTTTGTTGATACTGACAACAAGTGCAGTAGCAACTTACTAGTAGCTGGCAATGAAGATAATGATGTGGAGCACTTGCACTAACATGCAGTCCTTACTATAAACAAGTGGCGATAAAATCAGCTGTTGGCTCCCGCAATCCTCTATCTGTCATAGGAAAACACTCTTCTCCACATTATGCAGAACGACGATGTACCTACTTGCCAGGAGTACATAGTGACCTTTGCTATACGCGTGTGTAAAATCAGCAATCGACTCTTGCAATCCTCTAATTCATAGTCCAACTCTTCTCCACATTTACCAGCGACAAGATGAAATTAATCTGTCGTCACATATTTGTACATTGCCCTCGGAATCAGGCCTGCTCGGAAGGAAAGTAACATGTAATTGAAGTGTAATTGTTGGAGGTACGTGATCTAGATCTCATTCAACTTAGACTTAACTAAATTCCAGTCATGTGATGTCATCCATGTCTTAGTTACAACATGGTTACAACTCATGTAAAATTTAACACGAATCTCGAAGCAAATTCAACAGTCTGGATACAACATATATGTAACTGGGAAAATTTTAGTTGCAACCCATATGCAACTAGGGAATGTCAGTTAAAGTTGTCATATCAACACGAGTCACAATGCAAATCTAATGGCTAAAGAGTCACTGAGGTTTATTAAATATCAAGCGCATGAGAATTAGCAATTCCGAATTGTTAATCCCTCTTGGGTACACTATTAGTAAATTTTACTTTTTATCTAATTTAGTTCCTTTCTTTATTACTTCTATATAAACTGAAAATCTTATACTCCGTACTACATGTGTTTGACAAATAGAGGATGTCACGCATGTGAGCACGTCTTAGGCAAAGGAAAGGCGCCACCAGTGAGCCAAGGCATATTAAAGTGGCGCAGGTGTGGGTGGCGTGTGCTAATTTAATGTGAGTATGGATCATGCGTACTACCACAGAGTGGGCATATAAAATGCCAATGTTGTAGTACGTAACTTGTAAGTTGTAACTGAATCGGGTACGAGCTGAATTGAGGAATATATATACAATCATAATTCTCCTGCTACTCCTCACGCTGGCGATCGTACCAGCCAGGTGGGCACTGTACATGTACTGAAGGAACCTTTCTCACCCTGTCACATTATAATTTTAAGAGCATCTCCACGGATTTGGGTGTACTGGACGTTTAGCCGCTTCCAGTCGCCGCTCCAAAACTCTTTTTCATTTGGCACGGTTCAATATGGTGTTCGGCGCCATGAACCTATCTTCGCTACACAGGAGACGTTGCGGGACGTCGGACGCAACTAAAAAACGCATCACGAGTGACGGGGCCAGTTGTGTCATCATCATAGGGTTGTCTAACACCAATCGCCTATCTTTGGCCAAGGAAAATAAATTTCCGCGTATTGCAGTTTCCCAGACGCGCACAGGGAGACGTCTTGTCGCGCTTTGTCCTTCATGCCGGTGTTAATGTACGCCACCACTCCCTAGTGCTCACACGACCCTAGCACCACATAACTTTCTCCATAAGGGTTCAACTGGTTGTGGTCAAGAACACGGATGCGGCTGCCGTGGCAGAGGCAAGGGTGGTCTTGCTGCACGCTCGTGGTCGCCTGCACGGTCGCCATAACCTGAGGAAGAGGAGACGGAGTTCCTATGCGACAAGTACTTCGAGTTCCTCATCCTCATCAACGACAATCCTTTCGGCAAGAAGAAGCTCCCGAACAATTTCATGGAATTTCTTGTCGGCCAGGGTGAACCTGCAGGCTGCGACGTTTGTTGGTGGCCCATGGAGATCTTGTTCGACGGGTAAGTAAGATGTACCTCCACGCCGGCTGAGAGAAGTTCGTCCACGACCACAACCTAGAGGTTGGCTACTTTGTGAACTTCCTCTACAAAGGCGACGGCGAGATGAGTGTCAAGGTCTTCGACAACAAGTCATGTCATACTACCAAGACAACGACTCCGGCAACTACATCAGCGATGAAGGCTGAGGGCCATTAGAAACTCTAGTCTAGGTTTTTATGCTTCCCTTGGGTGTCTGTGTCCACAAGCTTTTTGGATATTCTTCATCAGCTATTTTCCATGTAAAAGCGATGAAGCATCTCCAAAATTATAAATAAGGTATTTATTTTAAATAGTAAAATATATGTTTGGGGGAAACGACGCGCCCCAAAAGCAGCATCATGCAAAGGCATGTCCCAGACGGTCAATCCGGCACAACTAAAGATGGTCTAGCATGAGCATAGATTATGCAGATATTCAGTTCGAGTCATGAGTGCACGACCATAGATTATGCCCTTTTATCCAGCTTAAAAGTACGATACTAATACAGGAATTCAGTTGAAAAGTATCTAATCTAACATTTATGTACACAAGATACTGGTTGAAAGGTAGTTTCGACGTCCAAAAGATTGGTAAAAAGAAGAGAGACGGTATATATTCTTCTGAGACTGCTAGCAGTACAGGTTTTTGTTCTTCAATGTCATGCCACTAGCATAGAAGTTACTTTTCTAGAATGTCAACAACGATACTACAGGTAACCCTCTTGCCAACGGAAGTTGAAGTCCAGGCTCTCAAAAGCTTTGTCTGGCTCTTGCAAGTTGTACATAGTACCACCATCATACAACATTCCCAACAATGGGACCAAATTTGTAGGCAGTATCGGAAGTACAGAATACCAACTGTTAGGTTCCTTTTTCTCATCTGCAAAATTTCCCTCCGAGAAGAAAAGAAACAGCTACTTTCTAATCCTGACGTGTTCAATCTGTGGCTTCAACTTTGCAACACCTAATCTGAAGCATGTGTTTCAGGCTCTCTTTCTCAAACCTGTCTTCCGTGGTTCCTTTCTGCTTCCCGCACTTCCTGAACTTAGGGAAGTCATTCCTACAGCGCTTTGGTACAAGTCCTTCAACCTATAGGCATCATTATATCATATATAAAACAGTTCTGACAATCATAATTACTTAAATTTAAACAAAGAAGTTTGACGTGATATATCAACAAACCTTGGCATACTGATCACGAGTGCAACAACAGAAACTCCAACGATAAGAGGAAACACTGGGGCTGGGGTCAGTTCCTGCAAGAAATAGCAATTAGATGATATCCTATACGAAAACAGCTTAGAACACGTTGAAACTTCAGGTAGATGAAAAGTGTTGAGTTGAAACTTTTAATAAATTTGGTACAGATGCAATTTGCAGAGTACAAAGATATCTTGGTTCAGATTAAATAAGAACCCTCCCCGCCAAAAAAATAAAGAGCCTTTATTTGTGGTGCAGACATCTCTGAAGAAAATGGTTTCAAACAGCCCATTTCAATTCTTACCTCTTCACCAGTACAAGAACAAAAAAAAAAGACTACGGCGTTGTGTTGCAATGCTGATGCAAGTCTGTGAAAGGCGTTACCTGCTTGTGATGGCGTTCTTCAGTTTTGTATTTAACAGGACCAACATGAATCTGAGGTTGCTTTTCCAGGTCAACTTCAACCAGCTCCGATTCAAATATATGTGTATGTGATGGAAGGCCAGACCGAAGCTGAACAAGATGCTTGCCTTTGGGCAAATTTCGTACTTCAAAGTAGTATGAAAGAGGGACAGGAACTACAGATACTATTCTAGAGGGGTCAACAGCTGATCTAATTTCAACAGATAGATGTGGCTGCAACACATCAATGCCATCTCCTTCCACGTGACCACTCAAAATTGTTGTTTCTGGCTGTTCAAAAACCACAAAACTAATACCAGAGATGTCCTCCTGACCAACCTGATTAAAAAAAAAGAGCAGTGCCTCTGTCATTAACAGTTTTGAACAGTGAGTAGTATGCAAATTTTGCGTGCAAAGGAGATCCACAATAACTTACATCAATCGATACAAATTCTGGTGAAGCACGTTCAACTGCTGCCAACCTAATACTATCTTTTGCAGCCACTCTTACTGAGTAAGTTGAGCCAGGCACGAGTCCTCTAAGACGGAACCTTCCAAAGTAATCTGTGGTAGCTTCCTCATAATAACCTCTTGATTCAGATCTAGCCTCAATAAAAACGCCTTCCTTTGGTTGGCCGGTTAACAGTGTTACAGAACCCATGGCACTACATTGGAATGCTGGTTGAGTTAGTACCATAAGATTGGCTTAGTGAAGCAGGATGCAAGAACTGTCGTAATTGGTTAATTTAGAACTAACAAAACAAATCTTTAAACTGAAACACTGTCATTACACAAGCTAGGATGACTGCTATAATTGATCGATTTGGAACTTCACAAGCACATGAATGTGGGAATCATTCAAAAAGAAAAAACCAATATCATGACCATTAGTGGTAGCTCCAACCCTCCACCATGGTTTAAAAGGCGACGCCTTAACGCCTTGTGGTGGGGGTGCGCCTGGACGCATAGGCGCTCAAGGCGCAAGGCAAGGCGACGCCTTCAGTCGAAGCGAAGAGAAGGAAAGGGCTCCGGCCCAGTATACTCCGGCCCAGTACCCCCAGCCCAACCAGCCCAACGAGACGGGGCTGGACGAGAGCTCAACCTCGACCTCTCTGTCCCCCACCGGAAACGGCCCCCACAGCTGCTGCTGCCGTCGGAGGAGGCCATCCGAGATGGGCAAGGAGGAGGAGGAGGCCGGGCGGAGTGGCAGCCACCGCGGCGCCCGGCGGTGCTGTAGACTCCTAGGACGCCCGGAAGGAGATGCCCGGAAGCTTGGCCGGAGGAGGAGGAGATCTGGCGGAGGAGGAGCTCCTCTCTCTCTCTCTCAATCCACTCGATTTAGGTCACGGTGTGTTCCCCTCCTTCTCTCCTATCTTTACCCTCTCAATCCCCCCCTAATTTCCCTCCAATTTGGCCCCAATTTAACTTTTCCCGCCGCCAGCTCTCTTTCCCGCTCACCTATTGATGGCGTCCCAATGCGAGCAGAGCGTCCAGAAGCGAGGAAGGCGACGACTTTGACGCCTAGGCGAGGGAATCTGGACGCCTTCGTCAGAAACCAAAGGCGAGCCCAACGCCCTGCCCTCCTCGACCGCTTGGACGCCTAAGCGTCGCCTAAGCGTCACTTAGGCGACGCCTTTAAAACCATGCCCTCCACTTCAGCACTCATACAGTAGCAGTAGAAAGCCCATTAGGAACCATTCCGCACCTAGAACTCATTATTGTATTTGGTTAGGAAGGAGGAAATGGAACCTCCCCGTTCCTTCAAAGCGAATATACCCTCAAATGCGGAATACAGTGATTCCTCCAAATTCGTGGGAATCTGGTGGAATCCCTGCCTAACCATCACCGCAAACCACTCATAAAAAGCACCTTATCCTCACCTGACCAATCCACCCATTCCCTCGATTCTCCCAGGCAGTGCCGGCGGGAAATAGGCTGCGGCGGAGGGGAAGGAAGCAGTCTGTGACAACGGTGGCGGGGAAGGAAGCTATCAACTCATCTTTTCACTCAGTCGTTCTAACACATTGTCCCCCCACCTACCACCTCAAAATTAAAGGCCAATACCCAGCAGCAGCAGTATGAAAAACTAAGCTTTGACCATTGAGTTTCCTTAGTGGATTATGAGCAAATGAAAACCTGATGTCACAAATTATACTTTATAAACCAAATTTAACAGATTCTCTCGTCAGCATTGCATAGCCAGAACAGACCCTTGTATGCATCTGTAGGGTTCATAATTAATAGCTTCCTAAGAAATACTCAAATGGTGGATTCCAGAAATAATCTATGGCCATGAATTTTCTGCAGTTTCTAAGATGGTTTCTGTCTACAGATAGCAGGAGATGGGAGCAAATAAAAATATGCAGATCAAATTTTGTATGTAAAAGTCAAACAAACCTGTAGGCAACACGGGTTGCACGGAACTCAACCTCTCTAGACTCCCCAGAATTGAGATCAATAGCAACAGTTGATGGAGTAAATTTATATTCCTAAAGCAAAACCATCAAACAATTAAGGGCTCTCCAACCAATGAACTTGAAATAATGCCACAATTTAAGTTATATTATGTAACCTAGATGGCATATATAGTGGCTAGTGCGCCAGCATGACTCAATCTTTCTATGGACACTATGGCTTTCAAAAGAATATCAAACCCAATTCAAGTGTGAATTCTGAAGTGGGCAAGCATACCTGGTGAAAAAGTATATACAAATCAGAAAGACACTTAAAACTTTATTATCTTTTTTTCCTTGCAAAGTGTCTTTAGTATCCTTAGCGCATTAAGATTGAAGTGTAAAATAACTCTCTCCTTATTCTTTGATATTCTTATTTAAGAAATTTTGAGAAGTTAATTCAGCCGAGGCCTTGAGGGGATTGGCTATCACCCATCAGCTATTCTGTAGATGAAGGCTATAAGAACTCAATGAACAAGATAGTAGAAAGGACCCAGTTTGATCAAGTCATCCAGAGGTAACACGTCAATCCATGTTATGCATGAGAAAATAAAAACTACAAATGGGAGTCAACATAATGTGACAATCATATTAACATCTGAACAACCCGCCAATGTAATTAGATTATTCAGTAGCAACATCTACTTTCAAGAATTTAGCTTATTCATAATAGGTGCGGTGCGTTACAAACTAGCGCTGAGTATAAATGACAACAACGTACCTTAAGAAGAGGACGTAGATAGAAACTTCCAGGGAATAAGTTGGCAAAGCTGAAAGTTCCACCAGAACCACTAACTGAGTTGTTTCTGTAACCTCCTTCGCCACTCAAGGATAACAATACTGATGGTAACATCTCTGTATCTTTTTCACCATAAACACGTGCTAATATTTGACCAAGTTTCTGGCAAGAAAAGCTGTATGGGCCAGTTTTCTTGAGATGATAACCAACCTGCAGGAAGGTCGAAAATGATATCAGGTAGGTTATTCAAGAAAGCATATTTTTGGTCATTGCTGATTTTAAATGTTCCCTTTCCAGTTGTTATTGTGTAACTCATGCATACCATTACCAGCCGCAAATAAACATCATTTCACAATGAATACAACAGTGCATTATTAGAATTTGAATGAATACAAGTGGAACCATTTCTGACTAGTCTTCTAGTGGAAAGGTAAATTAAAATAAATGTGTTCCACATAAGCCTCACTTGCCATGGCTTTCTTATTTGAAAAAAAGAGTAATGTCAAGGCAGTTTGTATCTCCGGCAAAAACAAAACAAGAAAACTGAGAAATCAAGCCAATGCACTGTAGTACGCTACACAATTGCAGCATATACCCAGGAACTCAAGACTATAGCAAGAACACAAATATTTGTTTGCAGAAAATGATACAAACCTTTGAAGCTTCAACTTCATATCCTATATCATCATATAAAGGACCTGCAAAGAATGATCCTTTGGAATTTGTCTTTGTCTCTGCTGCTATATCACCATTCTTTAGTGCTGCAAACTTGCTATTTCCTGCTGCTAGAATCTTGATGTCAACATCAGAAGTTGCAGGTGAAACTGATCCTTCAAGGTATAGACCCGTTTTAGCAGTGATAGAAGGAACAGTATCTTGGCATCCATTCGTTGACACTGAAAACTGCAGTTTACATATTATGAATGTATTACAATCACGGTTTCACCATTCAGGAACAGAAGCTTTTTCTTAACAAACTATCACTCACCTGCTGCCGTGATGGATAAAATAGGATCTTTTTCCTTCCAGTGCTGTAAAAAGTTGTGAATCTTGTATTAAGAAAAGCATAATAGATGGATAATCATAATTGTTGGCTGAGATAAGGGAAACAAATAGTAAGAAAAGTAAACAAGAGTTACAGGCAGTACCAAAATTCTACAAAAGCAAATTTGACTATTGAGAAAGTCTTGATAGATATAGGACTGTTGGTTCAGAACTAAAAGAATTATGGGTAAGCATTATACCTAGAATCACGAGGGACAAAGATGAAGTTTTCCCCAAGATCAGTCCAAGTAGAGTACTCAAAGGCAGTAATGCCATTTTGATGGCTCTTTCCAAGTACAGGTATAGTGGAGATTTTCTCAATGGAACTCTCATCATCACTCTTAAAGGCATCAACAACAATATCTTCTGATAGATCAATTTCTTCCAGAGGAGAGCTTATGTCCACATGGATTTCACCTCTTACTAGATACTTCCTTGCACTGATATGAACCGGCTAACAGGGGGGGAGTCATTTAGCATTAGGGCGTCAAAGTGAAATTTACTTGCATAAATATTACAAAAATGTACACAAGTAGCTCACCATTGGATTCCGTGTATCAAACACAATGGATGAGCTCCCAAAGGAAATGCAAGGATTAACTAAATGAAGCTCATGTTGCCCAGGAGTTTCTATGCAAATTCTCTGTGGCCCTTTCTGTGCAGGACAAGAAGTGGATATATGTTAACCAGAAGTTCTATTGGCTCAAATATATTGTAGATTTATTGAGTACCAAGAATGGACCTTTATGAATAAGTCAAGTTTAGAAGAGTCTGGCTGATGAATGTATGCTTCAGTGTCATGGGTTGAGACTAGCTCTATCCAGTAGCCCTTTTGTACAAATACAATGTCTAGCACATCATCATTGCCAACATCTACATCCAAGGTATTCTGGTCCCAGCACCAATTATCGTTTGCAGGTGCCTCGGATGAAAAATGCTTCACCTGAAGGGTTCATTTACCAGATTTGTAAGACTTTAAACAGAACAGTACAATTTCAGTTATTGCTGCACAGGAATTTACCTCTAGACGATATTTTCCAGGAAATACTTTTGTGAACACAAAATTAGCATCACCTTGCTCCAAATTGGTTGTCTTCTTTTCATGTTCGATACCCCCAGCTATTCTAACAAGCGAGAGCAGAATATTTTCGCTGCATTTCTCTTTGCAGAGGACCGTACCATAAACATTGACTTGTGACTGTTTACAAAGAGAAATTGCTCAGTTATTATCGCAGTCTACAAAACATACATGAAACTTGATGGAAGTTAAATAATATTTAAAAAAATCCTGAGAATTTGTAAAAATGGTACTCGTTTACCTGAGAGAACTCTACATCAAGCAACGGGCTCTTCACATTGACATCAATATGTCCTGGTGAAAACATAAGGCTGGAAAAACCTTCGGAATCTACAGGTAATGCAGATAACCGGTATTCGCCAGTAGGAACCTGCAAATTTTGCAAGAAAGAAAGACAAATTAACAATTGTGCCATACAGGTCAACTTTAGATTATTTTACTTAATAAAAGAGTGCTGGAGGTCACATTGCAGGCTGGTTCGTGCTAAGATCAGACCAAATTTTACAAGGATATAAACAACCGTTCCAGCTAGAAGATTCTATGCAACAAAAAAGTCTTATTCACATGCAGAACACAAGATCGTCATTATTATTATTATTAGTAGAAAAGAGCAAAAGGCTTACTATGGAAAATTACTTTGCCTTGTGTTTGTTCAATCGGTATGCATGGAGGATACGTAGCATCTAACAATTATGAATAGTATTATAAGTGTTCAAACTACAACACATAGCTTACGATTCTATCTTCATATGAAAAAGTAGCAAAGGATTTAAACATCATTAGGTGCAAGTTGAAAACAAAAATAACCACATACCTCAAAGCAAAACCTTCCATTCTCGCTCACCATTTTCCTCTGAGGCTTTACATTTTCAGGTCCGTGTGTTAAAGTTACCTATCATCCCCATCAAAATGTGAGGCTAAAGTGATTGTCATGATATCGATGAAATGGAGAACTACATCAGTATATTACCATTGCTTTGGAATTTGGAGTTACAGTTCGGACAACACCACATACATCATATCGAACTGATTTGATATCATCAATGCTTGCCATGTTTGGTAGAATCTAGTGGAAAAGACAGTCATTAGCCATAAAAGGGAAGCTGAGGCACTTGGTCTTACTCCCTCCTTCCCAAAATGTAAGGCATATTAGTTTGTCCTAAGTCAAAACTTTTTAAGTTTCACCAAGATTACAACAAAAACAATCGACATCTATTATACCAAATAAATATGCATATTTCGAAATGTATTTACTGATATTGATTGTTACTGCAGGTGTTAATATTTTTTCCCTTATAAACTTGGTCAAACTTTAAAAAGTTTGAGTTAGGACAAAACTTATATAGTTCTATGCCTTTAATTTTGGGAAAGGACTCAATCAATAACTATGTTACCATGAAGTTCTCCAAACTGTTGAACTTATAATGATCCTTCTCGGCAACTATGGTATACTTCTTGGATGTAACCTACACAAAAGGCAGAACAGAAGGCAATTTATAGATGATGAAAATAGCAAGTTTACACTGAAAAATGAAGGGAGAGCATAAGTATCTGTGTTTCTTTCTTTTCAGGTCAACTAGAGGAACTAAGGCCCTGTTTGCATCAAAGGGAAAAAGGCATTTTCTAGGATAAGATTCCCATAGGAAAAATTCCTTCGGTACCATTCAGAATATTCATCTTAGAATTACTATGGGATGGCTATGCCTTAGGAAATGTTTTCTTCTATACTCCACATTTCCTATGTTCTCTTGCACGACATCCAAACAAATCTTTCGCAGCTATGCCATAACTCAATTAATGTGGTTTTCCTGTTCCTGACTTACAAGTTCTTTCGTTCCAAACGGGCCCAAGTGTGCTTGCAAAGACACAATTATGTACCTTTTTATTCCAATAATCTATGTATCCTAGTTCCTATTATTTATATGACAAGAACTTAAGAGTAAGAAGTTACAGTTCAGTTAGTGTCTGTTGGTCAGACTGGTTTAGAGTTGTCCAGTTTGAAGATGTACTAGCAATCAACTCAAGGGAAGTTGCCAAATTCCTGCTAAATTCTCCTAGGCTTGAGTTATTTTTGGAGTAGACATAGAATTATAAAGAAAACGGAATGTCAAATCAGAAAATGGTGGGTATGACCATATGAGGCATTGTTCTCAAGTCCAAATTTTGCAACCATGCTGAGTACTACAATAAAAAAAAAGCTTGTTGCTTCAAATGTGGTGAATTATTTGCTATTAGGAGCTTAAAGTTCCAGTAGAACATTTGGTGACAATTTGCTTCGAATTCCTATTATCATGAAATTTGCGATTCAGAAGACTATAAGATGACAATTTGTGCCAGAACGGATCAGGGCTAATTACTGCAAATCTGCAGCAGACACTAAGCTAGCTTCTAGTCCATTCCTAAGAGCAAAACCTAGAGGCATTCTTTTTGTAGCCTCTTATAATTTACTACCTGACATAACTAACTTATAACACTATTCACAGCTTTCTAGCCTTTAAGCTGAGACTAGAAACTTTTCTATACTTTAGTTGTACTTTTATCATATTTACTAAAAAATTATTGAAATTTCCAATACTTAGTGTGCAACAACCAACTTAACTGATTTGGTCAACAACAGATTTACTAGCTCCTCGTGAACCAGCTAGAGTAACTAAGCAGACCAGTGGAACTGGTATTCTCTACACAAATAATCATGCTACGCACTGATATTTGATATAAAATAAATATATGGTTAAGATGAAAAGTAACTCCCAATATCAACACATGTGCTAACTAATAATCGATCAAATAAGCTTACCTGATCAAGTCTGTAATACCCAAGATTATCTGTAACAGCTCTCAACTGACCATCAATTATGACATTGGCACCTTCGATGCCAGCACCATAGCCATCAACAACACGCCCACCAACAGAAAACCCAGTAACCTAGCAAGATAAATGTGAAAGTTTGCTAGTTCTTAGTCGAGATCAGGTTTGCATATGAGTGAGGAAGATAACCACTGAAATTGAATGTGTAAGAATATGTTCACGACCACATCGAATAAAGGAAGTTACAAAACTCATATGTGCTTAAGCAGCTAAAAGTTCTCAAGTCTACATGAAAATGTCATTTCATCCAAAATTTGCACCCAGCCAAGCTTGCAACAGTTTTGAATGCTTGAACCATGTACGTTCATCTACTATTTATATCCATTATTCAGAAAGCATGCATGCTAATCCAATTAGTTGTTACTTCATCAAGTTAACAGTTACCCAGCTTTAAATGATAAGTGGGTCCTCTGTATGTCATCCTCAAGAAAAAAGTAGCTTCATACATAACTTAAGAGTCCGAACTACGGGAAGCTCATATGCATAATATCTTCAAGTATTACCTGGAACTTTTCAGGGATCGTCATGTGACTATGTTCAACAGAAACAGGCAGTGAAGAAGGTGAGACTTCAAAAACAGTGTTTTCCCCTTTGTAGTATGGCAACAGCTCATAGTTACCTGCAGAATTATACCAAAATGAACATTTGTATGCTTACATACACAATGAAATGGTATGGCACAAAGATCACCTCACCCTCACAATCATGCAATACATGAAAATATTGAGTAGCAACAGAACTGGTGACACCAATAACACATCAAACAAAATTTAGCGCTATAAATAAAAGGATGGATTCAAATTTAGAACATTTGGAAAGGGACACCCCAAGGAATGTCTACAACTTGAAGCACCAACCCCAATGGTACTGTGGATTTAAAGCGTTCTTGTTAAACAAATAAGGTAGAATAAATATCTATATGAATGGAATACAGTGCAGTTCTCATGTAGGTTCCTTTATATACATACCTGGCAAAAACCAGAATAAGAATTTCAATGAATAACAGCCATAAATAGATAGAAAAGAATAATTACAATCCATGCTGCAAGAGGACAATCATTCCTTATCTATGAGATGATTATTATTAGTTAAATGAACACATACGTGTACAACTAATGGTGTTATCGTGGAACATCATAAGAGGACATGCCAAAAGGGAATCCTCGTAGCATGAAAACGAATAACTTCATTAAAGTAGTGTTGCACTGTGAGTGTGAAGAAGTTTATATAAGTTAACTTACCACAGGGTATTGATCTAAATGAGAACTTCCCGTCAGCACCAGATACTGCATGGCAAAGAGCACCTTCCCTGGGTGCACCAATCAAACCTTGTGAGCAAGGAACCTCCTTTACGTCATTTGAATATAAATACAGGTGAACTCCCAAGATTGGATTTCCCTGGCGAAGGAATTTTTTAATATATGTTAGTATATATAAAAATCCAGCAAACAAGAAAATCAGAATCACCGAGATGGCAATTTCAGTTATATGCCTACATCACTGGTTATTAACTTATTATCAATATGCAGATTCTTTCAGTACCTGTGCAACTACAGAGCCATGAATATTGTATCCAGATACAAAGAAAACATCATCTACAACAGCATTTCCAAATCGCAAGTCGGCCTACATATAAAAACATACTCCACTGTAAGACAACACAAGTGTTCCAACAATATATATTGGCAGATGAGCATAGATAAAATCCTAACCTCAGATGAACCTCTTATCTCAATTTCATAATCAGGATGAGAAGCACGCAATTTGTAGCTTCCTGGACAAGTTTAGACATAAATAATAAGCAAATGTGCTACATAAAGCAAACAAGCAAATGCATGTCAGGTATAATGTTAATGAAAGGACGAGAAACAAGATACACATGGTTATCATTTGTAGATGGGTGCAACAAGAACCTAGCTTGACATAGACCACTAATGATAAACTGAAATTTTGGCTGAGTTGGCTGCATATGTAGCAACAAGAACAGTATAGAAAGCTTAGCCAGAAATGTGGTGTTTGGACAGAGGAAACCATTCCATGGGATAGTTTTACCTCAAAATGTCTGTATCGTATTTGTATAGTATTAGATAGGAAGGAAAGGATGCATGAGACTTAGGAGTTGGGATGCAGCTGGCATATATGTAGTGATGTATGGGGCTTTTTTTGTAGGAAAAATGAATCTTGCTCCCATTCTACAGATGGCTCCAGTGGAACACCAAAGGAGGGAAATGAATTCTGGCCTCTAGGGTTCAACATAACAAAAATAAAGATAGCAGGTATGGCTTGTCATGATATCAGACCCGAACCAATTTTTCAGCGGTCAAACAGACAGGTCTAACTCCTATCAGAAGACACATGCCAACGTAATGTTAGTGAGCCAATTGCACATCTTTTACACAGGATTTGATCTGTAGAAATCAGATAATAGAAACAAGAAACCAGATTGAACAACCTATAAAGGTCACATCATATAAATCCTTAACAGGGTGCTAAAAACAACGTGAGAAGGAGATGGCTGCATAAGAAATGACCAGGACTCCTCGCATCGAACTTCAGACATGTATGTGCTGTGGTTTTCTATGCATAGATAACAATAATAATAATACTCCCTCCGATTCATATTAATTGACTCCAATATGGATGTATCTAGAACTAAAATATGTCTAGATACATTCATATTAGAGTCAATTAATATGAACCGGAGGGAGTAATAATAATAATAATAATAATAATAATAATAATAATGTGAAGCTAACCAGGAATTATGTTCACAAACGAATATCCTCCTGTTGATGATGTTAAAGCAGATGCAACTAATTCATCTGAATCTGATAACAGATCAACTTTCACACCAGAAGGACCTCCATCTTTTGAACAGCTCCTAGCGCCAACAGCTCCCACTATTCTACCAGATATTGTAAACCTGCATATTGGATTCAACAGTTTAAACTTAAATCTGACAATTGTGCACACAAAAAATACAATATCAAATAAAAAAGTCAAAGCAACAGACCCAGTGAACTGAAAGTTTATGTCTGCATTTCCATTGCATCCATTTTGGTCAATTACAACAGGAACCTGGAAATGTTAATTGATTACTTATTTCACATGAAAGGAAGGTTGAAGCAAAGCACGTAATTGACACAGAAACAAGGGATGAATGAACAGATTCAGTCCTGACATCAACTTACCGTTTCAGGCTTCCATGACCATCCCTTAGGCCCCTTAACTCTGACCACAAATGAACCCTGTGGATACAAACAACCAAAACCAAACAAACAGGATCAAAAAGTTATTTCCATTCCATGGCAAGGCAATGCTCAGTACATTGAAATATCACATACTCCCTCCGTTCTGAAATACTCTACATTCTAGGCCTAAAATTTGTTCTGAAATAGTCTACATTTTAGCTTTGTGATCAACAATAATAACAATAACACAGGAAACGAAGCAGTCTTAGGGGGTGTTTGTTTGGGCTTTTTTCAGCTTTCTAGAAGAAAAATCCAGCAAATCGAAACAAACGGGTGGCTTTGGGTGTTGGCTTTGGCAAAGCTGAAGCACCTAATAGGCAAAGATGGGGAAGCACGTCTTGAGGTGCTTCCCGCAACTTTCCCTTAAACATCCGAACTGTTTTTTTACTTGCCCATTTCGTTTGGGGAAAATTTGCTATAGGACACTGTTATTTTCTGGCGTTTGCCAAAACACACTGCTCGATTGTGTCTTTGCCAGGTACCATTACAATTTCGTGGCACATTTGCCAGAACACACCACCTAGCCGAAAACGGAAAGTTTTGCACTTTTACCTGGGATGACTGGTTTTGAAGACAAAATGCAAAACTTTCCGTTTTCGGCCAGGTGGTGTGTTCTGGCAAATGTGCCACAGAATTGTAATGGTACCTGGCAAAGACACAACCAAGCGGTGTGTTTTGGCAAACGCCAGAAAATAACGGTGTCCTGTAGCAAATTTTCCCTTTCGTTTGTAGTATTTACGGCAGATTGCCACCCTACACCGAATCGTTTTTCCCTTGCCCCGTTCTCTCTCCTGACTCGTTTCTTTTCCCCATCGACCGAACCGAGCAACAGCGACGCAAGGACCAACCCCGCAGTAGGCTGCCGCCACCACTCCGCCGGAGGGAGACCCTCCGCCTTAGCCCACCGTCCCCGGCCATCCTCCCTCCGTACCCGGCCGGTTCCCACGGAGGGGTGTAGTTCTGTTCTACGCCGACACGAGGCGGGACTCTGTAGAGAAGGCCATGGATGTGCTGCACCGGTGGTCTGCACAGCATTGTCTGAGGCCAGGGCGGTGTTCCGGCACGTCGTCCAACTAATTGAAGCCCAAGCCAATCAGACCTCCTCGTATTATTCACGGATTGCACTGCTGCACAAGCTGCACTCGTTGCAGTTTTCCCTGCCTGTGTTCATCTACGATCTATGTTCGTTGCGATGTTCCTGCTGTACTGCTGCACTCTTGGCTGAAACCAAGCTACTACTAGTACGTCTGCTAATTAAGGTGAAGTTAGTTCTCTAGCTATTGGTTGATTTGCTATTTTTTATTCTGACATGGATAAGTATTCTGATCACCATGATGTCTTTTTGATTTAGATTGGTATGGATATGTATTAGAGACAAAGTCACATATCCCCTTATACATTTCATTATTTCAATCAACACATAAATACGTTCTCGAAATATGGGGTATTTCAGACAATTTATCTGCCCACAGCGACACAGCTAGCCAAGGTGCCAAACAGTGAAACTCGGAACAGCGGCTTTCTCCATACAGAAGCTTTTCCCACAGAGCAGCTTTCCCCACACAGCCAGCAAGCCACAGCCCAAACAAAGAAGCCCTTACTTTTTCTATTGGATATCACTACTTTCAATATAGTTTGGATTGGTTGAAGTAGTACTAATAAATGTAGTACTGATTTGTCTGATTTTTTCTAGGATGTGTAGACTAAATCAGAACAGAGGGAGTACATCATAAAATTAGCTAGTACGTAGTATTGTTCAATCATTGTTCCTATTGTAAACAAGTTATAACATAAAAAGGGACAACACACATAATGAAAAAACAACTAAAAGCAAATATCGCACACAAAGATACCTTGTCATATACTGGAATGAAATAGTAGCCATTAGGAGCACACTGAGTGCTTTCTTTCACCAAACCATCGACAGTACACAGCTCAACCTGATTCAGAAAGTTTATGAAGGAATGGATTTGTGCATACCAGATACAACAAATACAAAACTAACAAAAAAAAGACTAAAGAGAGCATGAAGAATCAAATACATATAGAAACCAAAAGCAGGGGTGGACCTAGAGTCCCCTCCAGCCCGGGCGCCGCCCAGGCTTGACAGCGACGTAACACGATTTAAACCCAAAACAAGAAAGCATCGTAAGCCCTGTGCCTTGTAGTTTGCCCAGGTTTTCTGAGTCCGCCATTGCAAAAGTATCCTACCATCAACAATTACTTCAGATACAGCATTCATTCTAGCATAGCAAGTCGATCATGGATACAACTATTTTGGTTACAGTTTTTCTGACAGCTTCAACATTTGAAACTTACTCAAAAGTGAAAATCTCATCCTAGCAAGTTTTGTGACCACCATCACCAGCAACAAGAAATTACAACAGTCATGGTCTCAGGCAACAAAAGATTAGCATTTGATTCTCCACAGCCTACTTTTCCTTTTCTCCATGAGGAGAAATTAGGAGTAGAAACTAGTAAAGCAGTTGTACTGTACAAAGCAAGGAGCAATCAGAATTATGAACAATGCGCTCAGGCTAGCAGCAGCCACTGGAAGTTGGGGACCAGTGTCATCCGGCAATGATAAGAACCCACAAGGTCTCAGCTTAAGTGAACTAGCACAGGCAACAATACTTATCCTGCTGAACGACTCATGAACTACTCGCTGAGGCTCGCTCAAGAGTAGCAGCAGTAACAACAAAACGATAATTCCGGATATGGAAGAGCTCGAGTGGCACGCAAGGAGGGGCATTGATGGCATACCGTGATGTCGGAGTAGTCCAGCTTGGAGTCGGACGCCTTCCTGGACTTGGCCAAGCCCGAGCTCGCCTGCAACCAAGAGCCCAATCGAAACAATGCATCAGAGACAACCAAGCAGGGCCGAGGCAAAACTGAAGTTCGAGTAAGACGAGGAATACTTCGACGAAGCCGCCGCATCCGTGGATCTCGTCGGAGGCGGCGGAGAAGGTGGCGAGGGAGAGGAGGAGAAGGAGGAGGGCGGGGAGGCGGGGATCCATAGATCGGATCTATTGGTCGCCGAGCATGCCAGGAGACGACGAGTTCGAGGAGATGTGCAGCACTAGTAATAGCAGTGGAGTTGCGACTAGGAATTTTGTGTTGGGTTTATGTGGGCTGTTAATTGACCCTGCACTGGAGCCTTTGGCATCAGAGTGAGATCATGCAGTATATGGGCTGGGCTGGGCTGGTAAACGCCAGTTGAGTGCAGCCGGCCTTTCTTCCTGGTCGGTTATCACAACAACATCGTCATGGCCTATGAGTGTCTAAGCTTTATGGAAGCACAATTGCCCGTGCGTTGCATCGGTAGAAAAACTTTAATTGTAACTAGGAAAAATACCCGTGCGTTGCACCGGAAGATCGAAAAAAATAGCGTCACGAAAGAAAGTTTTCTTATTGAATTGAAATTGCTTAGGTGCAAACTTGGTTCAGCACCTACAGAAAGAAATCAAAGTAAACCTGCTACGGGGCTTCTTCTTCGGGAGCCAAGGAGGTTGTGCTTGTCGGGTCCAGTGGTGCGCCAGGTCGCGATCATCCTTAATATGTTCCATGTGTAGCAATATTTCGCCTATCACGGCATTTGGGGGTGCACAAGCTCTATGCTATGAAGCACATGATGAAAATATTTGTTTCACCTATCGTATTTGGCAGTCTGCACTGTTTTCATCTACTACCAAACTATAGTTGTCTGAAATCAGAACAAGGCGAGGTAATCTGCTTAAAAAATGCAGAATTTGTAGAGTTGAACTAAGACGACGGTGATATGTGAAAACCAACTAACCCGATTCATGGCCGGCATCTTATGCTAAGCTGCTTGAGATAGCCGGTGATGTCCCCTCTCGCGATGGCTGCCCCTTCCACCTCTGGCACACGTAGCCCCATGATCCTATCAGTGTCACCGTCCATGGATGCGAGCGCCTGTCGTGACCAGGTAGATGGCGCGCCCCAGAACGCGGCACATGGGGCCTTGTAGAGGAATTAGAGCACAAACTTGTCGCCACGATCCGAGCGCCCGAGGCGTCGACGGTTGCCTTGATCTGGACCTGATAATCACATTCCTGGATATATAGACCTTAGATCAATAATTCAAGTCAGGCTCTACTGTAAACCGACGGAAATAATTGGACACGGACGGCAGTAGTTATAAAATGTTCAAGTAAACTAATTAACTTGTACCTAGTGAAAGTAGCAGCTGCTGGAACCGGCTAAGCAAATTTTAAATCCTTTCATGTCAAGTGGTGCCCAAGCTTTTTCGTTATACTGGATGAGAAGTTTGAGAAGGTTGTTTCAGATAACCAGATATTTGCAAGTGTAGAATTCACTGCTGCATTACGTTTTCCCACCAGAGTCCAAGCAGAATGAGGTAAAAGCTCCAAACTCCATCTTGTCCTCAAAGTTCCGTGCAGCACTCTCTAATCAATAATCAGCCAGATAATTTCAGAAATAAATGGCATGGGATGCGAAACACGAGTATGGGGCTATGGGCACGAGCTAATACGATGATCCTGAACATGAACGCTTAGTGTTTCTGAACCATTGCCCTGTTTGAGGCTCTCTTGCTCTTGCTGGGAGATTCTCTAGAATCCATCAACGAAAGAGCAGCAACAAGCACCGTCTCTTCTTCTTCACTTAATTCCTCGCGAAAATCACCACGAACAGGGCATCCATCACCGGGCCCCTCCATCACCATGCTCTCAGCGACCTGACTGCCCAGCTCCATCCCCATTCAGGATGCAGGCGGACACCTCCGTGGAGTCCGTTGCGTCTGCCGTCTGAGCCGCGTATGCGAATTTGGTTGTCCGTGGATTCCGTGTGAACGCATTCACCTGCCCGCTGTGTCCGCTGGACAATACGGACATTGCCGCCTAAGCTAATTTATTTGCCTGCACACTAGCTAGCTTAGCGTTGTCGCAGCTTCTTTGATCAACAGCATGTGTACACTAGCTTAGCCGCTGCTCTGCACACTAGCTGCATTGATCAGCAGCTTGCAGACTTATCTTATATATACACGAAATGATATTCATTTTGTTCAGTGTACATGCTTTGGCACAGACTATTAAAGTCTTCCAAATATATTCATTTTGTTGCACTTCACTCAGTATCTAGTAGGAAGTAGCTGAATTATTATTTGGTACAGTCTTTCAGAATCTAAACTTCAGATACATAACTCATACTAGTACTGTGATCAGCTTTTTTAATGCTACGGAATATAATTTGGCTAAGGTTCACACAGGCGTAGGCAGCCAGGCAAAGTCCGTGCCGCCGCCGATGAAGGCAGGTCTCTTGTGCAGCGCGTCCCATCATCTCTGTGCTCTGTGGTTGCGGCCGCCGTGGTGGTCAGCCAGCGCATGGGTGGCCTCCTCCCCCGAGCCAGTGCTAGCTGCCAGTGGTGGCCAGCACCCCTCTTCTTCGACGGTGAGGTCAGCACTGCTTCATGCCTACCTGATGGCAGTCCAAGCTGACAAAACCAAAGTAGAGGTGTTTTATACAAAACCAAATTAGCAAGTTAGTGTTTCATTTGGTAACAAACTGAGAGCATCATGGAGCGCACAAAAATAATGAGAGGTAAATCAAAAGAAGTACAAGATTGGACTGTAGAAAAACATTAAGGGTGCGTTTGGTTCGTCGCCGGCGCCTGCCTTACCAACCTAAGGCAGGGCACGCTCCGGCTCAATCCAAACAGCCCCTAAGATTCTTTGTTCCATTTTCGTCTGAGCAAAGTCTGTCTACTAACCCTGACTCCTTCAGCTAGAACTGAACAAGAAAAAAACAGTACAAGGACCACAAATTCAGAACAAACATGACAGAGTAGCTCGGGTGAAAACACCATCAATCAATCTCAGAGGATTCACAACTATGTGTTATAGATAAAAACACCGGTACCTAAGCACATACTCACACAAGTTCAGAAAAACATGTCTAGCTTACACTCACCGTTGTAGCATCAGACTAGGAGTGCACCACATTGATTGCAGGTTACGCAGGAAATACTTCGCAATTACCAAATGTTTAGTCCGATCTCTGAATGATATTGTGCAACATGGCAGAAAATGTGCGAGCTGAAAGAGCAGACTTCAGTCTTAAAAATTATATTATACAATGACTTCATTACATTTAGAATGTACAGTTTCAGAATTTGACACAGTCCTATTTACTTGTGAAAGATGGCGACACATACAGATACATGTCCCATGAAAAAATATCAAACAAACTGACGATGGATTTAACTTAGTTAATCCACGACACAGAAAAGGAATAGAACATCAGAGAGTATTGCACCATGAGCCACACTAATGTTATCGCATTTTCAGATTTGCCATCAGAGAGTATTGATTTGAAATTAGAAGATCATGGCACAGTTAAATCAGTCATGTGACACTGGCGAAACTAATTATTCAGATTTGCGTCAGGGGGAACTGATTCTAAATTAGAAGATCATGGCACAATCAAAACAGTCATGTGGGATGTGGCACTGGTGAAACTAATTATAAAGATGAAACCCCTGCAGCTAACATACATGCAGGTTCAAGCAGATAACTGCAAACAAAACCTTAAGCAGGCTACTGCAAACAAAAGATAAAACCCCTATGTCTGTAAAATGGGGAAGAACTCACAGACCAATTTAGACTCATCTAACCATGTTCCACTATAGATGCTTAATCACGGATTTTTTTTGCATCGATGGGGGCAAGAGAAGGATTGAAGAGTGCCAGACCTTATCCCCTTCCTCTGTTGATTCTTGTCCACCTCCTCAGACAGATTCTTCCCCTCCTCTACCGGATTCTTGTCCTCCTCACCGCCGCATGTATCCTGTCCGAAGATGGCGGCGGCAAGCGAGTTTGGGGCCGGGGTGGCGCAGGCCTAGAGGGGAAGGCGATGGGCGGCGACGAGCAGGGCGCTGGCGCGTCGGCAAAGCGATGGTGGGATTGGTGGCACAGGCGTGTAGGGGAAGGCGCTTGGCGGCGGCGAGCCGGGCGGCGGCTGAGCGGTGAGGCCGCAGAAGTAGAGGGGAAGACGGTGGCCGGTGGGCGGCAACCAGCGGGGCGCCGGCCTAGCGGCGGCGAACGGCGGCTTGCCCTATCCTACTCTTTCTTTCTACGAGCTGACCAGATTTCTTAGCAGGACAGACGGTCGTAGTGGACTAGACAGGCCGTGTCCGTCAGTCCGTTTGGCTTGTGCGGCCCATCCGCGACGCCGTTTAGGCAATTTACGCGGCCCGGACAAACAGAGTCCACGGACGTCCGCGTCCATTTGCATCCTGAATCCCCATCGTCTCCCACGTCAGCTTGCTGCACGGCCACCTCTCTCCCTTAGCAAGACGACGGCCGTCGCTGCTTACCCTTGCCACGCCAGCACGCCCGCCTGCCTCCCTCCCTTGCATCAAAGGTCGCATCTGGCCGTTGCCGGTGGCGCGCGGATCTCTGAATTAATTTCTCCTCGGCGACGGGAGAGTGGGCAAACTGGGAATCCAGGGTAACGATTCTTGGTGGCGCGGGCTAGATGTTGAACTCAGAGCAAGGGTGGTCTGGACTCTGGAGTTCCCCGACTTTCTCCGGATTCTGGCCGGAGATGAGGGATCAGCGCGGCTTTCTGCGTCTTCCTCGATGGCCGTTGTCTTCCGTGGAGGTGCGGTAGAGCGACGTCGAGAGGAGCACCTCCGGCAGGCGCTGTGGGATTATCGTGAGGAGAGGGTAAGAAATCTCGATCTCGATTTAGGATTCGAGTTTGGCATGAACTAATCTGGTTTGACTGCCGGACGGACGCTGGTATGAATCGGTAGGATGGCATTGGTGCGTTGTATGTAGCTTGGTGGGAGGGCAAAATCGTCCAACAAAAAAGTTGGACGAAAAAATTGGCAGAAACCTTACTGCCTTTATTATTAGGTATAGGTATAGATTAATTATTATTACTCCTTATTTTATTTTAAATAATTATTCATATATTATATTGAAAAAAGAAGCATCTCAATAATATACTCCCTCTGCTTCTTGATATAAACCATATAGTTTTTTGAGAAAAATTTCAAAATATAAGATATATTGCGTTGTACCGCTTGTATGGAGATTTTTTTGAATTTTTATTATGTTAAATTATCTAATGTAAACTCCTCTATTTTGTCACGTCAATTAACCAGGAGTAATTTTGGCCAAATCTTCTCTAGCTTTGCCTCCAAGTACGTTCTTTAATATCCGTACCAAAAATTATACGATTTATATTTAGGATTGGAGGTAGTATGAAACTTCCAAATTTTGAATACGCATACTACCTCCAATGGTGGCCCATACTGTACTATTGTTTCGACGCTTTTCCCCTTGCTGGTCATATGTCTTTATCTTTGATCTAGTTAAGTGATCGATTTGTGGTTAAAAAACGGTTTGCACGTTAAATTTGTTTGTAGTATTAATCTAGTCTCCAATATTTTCGCGAAATAATCCTACAGTTATTTTTTTTTTTTGCCAATGATCACCATCCAGGTGTGTGGGCCTTTCTACCCTTCTGCACCTACGTTGAACAGGTTTAGGTACCTACACAATACCTAACAATATTTTTTATATTGATAAGAGTGCTTATTATAAATGAATTCTTCCAAAAAAAATTCAAGAATTCATTTTTGCATTTTGAACTATAAAAATAAAAAATAAACAAAATTCATCGTGGTAGCAGGCTTCCTTTTCTCATTATATTTTACCCAAGCAGATTCTGATAGATTTCATAGCTCGAGCTAGGTCTGACCGCCGGCAGACCTGCGGCTCCTTTGATTATTCAAAGTTGTTTCCTTCCATACCTGAGTGAGACTTTATTTCTGGACTAATAGGAGAACGTACAGACGATTTGGCTGGGCGTTCGCTGGTTTATGTTGTATCGCTAATTTTGTTTGGGTGTGTCTTTTCGTACCCAATCCAGTACAGAACAAAGCCGGCCCACTCGACGCAAGCGAGCCCAGCGCAAGCCCAGCATGAGAACACCACGGAACAAAGCCCGTAGTAACGGAGCAAACGCCCAGCGGGAGCGAGAGACCCGATCGAGCAACCTTTCCCTACCGATCGAGCACAGACGGATCGGAATAAAACAAATTTTCTTAACTAACCGGTGGCACTGCCTGTAATTTCCACTAGAAAATAAGGGTAAATTTAAAACGGGCGAAAAAATTGGGGAGAAACCTTACTTCCTTTATTAGTAGGTATAGATAACCGGTGGCACTGCCTGTAATTTCCACTAGAAAATAAGGGTAAATTTAAAACGGGCGAAAAAATTGGGGAGAAACCTTACTTCCTTTATTAGTAGGTATAGAAATGGTTTGTTCAAAAAAAACAAAAATGGAGCTCTAAAGCTGGACATGCAAAAGGCTTACAATAGAGTCAGTGAAATTATCTCGAGCTATTAGAATACGTATGGGTTTCAACATAGGGTGGGCTAATCTCATTATGAGCATGGTCTCCTCGGTGTCATCCTCAATTTTATTCAAGAGTATAATTCACCTTTTATCTTGTGGTTGTGCTTTTGTGACACATATTACCCCTTTACTAAAAATTCTACCAAAATATCCTATTTAGAAGACTTTGCACACGGTTTAACTCAAGTTTGGCATTTTGCCTGTTAGATAGGATAGGCATGATATGCAAATATGGCGCGACAAAATTCGTAAATATAGAAGGGCGTCATTGACGATTACGTCGATGACTTGTTTTTATCCGCATGGTCCATTCCTCATGGTTGTCTTAATATTTACGGACCTCGATGATCACTCGACAACTTTCCTAATGGACAAGCATTAGAAAACGAGAGGTCCAATGCTTCTAAAACGGATAATCTACACGAATTTTCACTCGACGTTCAGAGTCACAAATGTATAACTAGCGGGTAAAAACTTGAATTCGCTCTTTATTCAATGATACTCCTTTGGAGGAATTTCAACCGCACAGGAGCCTTCATCAAGATAAACTTATATCCTCATTTTTTTGCTTGCACCAAAGGGCCTCTCTGGCCTCTTAAAACAAAAGTCGTCAGTCATCGCATCTTCCAGGGATCAAGGTGACCGCCACAGCCGTGTTATGAACCACCTCTGTTTCGCTAGTGATAGCATGTTGACCGTTAAAACCAATGTGGTGGGAGCAATGTAAATTAATGATATGTCGAACAAGTATTTGCGCAGCGCAGATAAATCTTATGTGTCCTACAGTAAGAGATGCCTAGAGGAGAGAAGACATCTCATTAAAGTAACCTGCAATGTACCTAATGAGGCCTTAAATGAGAAGTGTCTTTGAATGTCATATGACGTGGGTAGATCCAAGAGCGGAGATTTTAGGCATCGCAGGGATTGTATCTTGAAGAAGATCCATCGCTGGCTAGAACAACTTCTTGCGGCTGGCGGAAGGAGGTCTTGATCAAATCAATGGCTCGGGCGATCCCCACTTTTCTATGTCATGTTTTAAGCTACCTATAGGGCTTTGGAAAGCTATTAATGTGATGATTCTTAGTTTCCGGTGGGGTAGCGAAAATATTAAGCGCAAGAAAGCCTAGGCTGGTCCTCTCCCCTGGGATTTGAATTGTTCAACTTGGCAATGCTAGCATGCCAAGCCTGGCAAATTTTACGAAACCAAGACTCCTTAATTTCTCGGGTTTTGAAAGAAGTTTACTACCCTTCTTAAAATTTTCTGGAAGACAGACTTGGGTGAGGACATCACAGATTTTGAGGGTGGTGGTGGAAGAGAGATGTCATGACGAAGGGTCTGATCGATGCGCATTGGGACATGCAAGTCCATGGAGGACTTGCATCACAACAAGCTTGTAACATCTCAAATTTTAAAACAAAAGAAGAAAATGAATTTCCTTTATTTCAAAATTTGGAGCCAACAACAATTTTGAATTGCTTTTCCCTATGAGCCTAGTGCTATACTTGTATGTAGTAATCTTTGCCAGGTTAGTTGTTTGAAGTATTGAACATCTCTCTAAACCCTAAACCCTACCCTTCTCAAAACCAAAGAAGAACAAATAAAAAGAAAATAAAATAAAAGGGTGAGGCATATGTGGGCTTATGTCCATTTCTCCAATAATGGCCTATGCCCTATTTACTTTACCCCAAATGGTGAAACCCTCCATGCACCCAACCATCATCAAATGAACCCAAAACAAGGATCTTTTGGATCAAAGAGAAAAAAAGAAAAATAAAATAACATCACATTTGAGGCTATGGCCATTTTTGCAAATCTTTGACCTAGGCCATTTTGAATGGTGTCAATGGTTTGGAAGTGTTACTAAACTAATAAGAATCACTTTTGAGTCAAGAAAACCCAAATCAAATCAAAAGAAAAATCAAAATCAAGTGACATGTGATAATGGTCACATGTGATAATTTTAACATCTTACCCACTTTGAGCCCCGGTGTTAAGAGATTCTTAAACCAAACTCTCCCAAATCTTTACACCTCATCCAAGACCTCATCAAGATGAACACTTTTGATGTTGACCACTTTGACTAGTTCCTTTTCTATTGCTTATTATAAGGATGCAAAGTGGCAATGTTGAATCAGATTCTAGATTACTCCCAACTTTTAAAATTTTCACAAATCAATTCCAAAATTCAAACCAATGCCACAAATGGATGCCAAACATTATTTATATCACTGCTATGAAGTTTTTTGGCCAAAATTCAACACACGTGTGACATATGTTGATCACATAGAGTAAAATAGAAGTACAACCACTATTTCAACCACTATGTACCCCTCACCCTCTCTCTCTTTGGCTCATCTATAGTGCATTGTACCCTAACAACTCCCATTTGACATCATCAAGCCTAGCCATGATCACCATGACACAAGACCATGCCAAGGACATGACATATGTCACACACATGTTGGCATTGATCCAATGTGCACACCCTAGCCCTCTCCAACCTTGCTCACCTTGTCAAACACACCAGCCTCACCACCCTACAGCATGCCATGCCCTCAGAGACCCAGAAAATTGCACACAAGATCCAAGAACATGCCATGCTGGCCATCTTGATCACCACCATGCCAACCCTCACTCTGGTCCTCCTCTCTCTCTCTCTAACCTTGTCAACCATGCTTGCCTCACTCCCCTGACACCACTGGCGCGAGCCCTGGCCAAGGAGAAGTCGACAACGGCCGTACACGCACGCGCCCACGACGCCAGGACGCGCCAGAGCGCGCACAGCGACGCTCTGGACGCGCCAGTACATGAGCTCGCCTTGTCGCCTCACACCCTCTCTCGCTCCCTCCTTTCTCCCACGGACCCTCCGCGACACCAGTGACCTCCAGGACATCCTCACTGGCCCGCGCATGCCCTGTAGACGACGCCCTCGTCGGCGACCGTCCGCCACAGTACCCACATACACGATGACGACGACGACGCTCCTGACCCTCTCCTGCTGCGCACTGACGCTCATCGTGACCGCCTCGACGTCGCCAACACGCTGCGCCCACTCCCCTGGCCCCGCGTGACCTCTAGCCCCGTCGTCACAATTGACCTGCCCCGCTCCCCTCGGCCACCTCTCGCCGCTATAATAGGAGGCCGCCTCTGGATGATTTCTCCACACCAGCTTGCTCCCCTCCCTTCACTTTCTCTCCTCGAACCCTCTCCCATCCACATTACCACTGGAGTAGCTCCAATTTCATCGACGACCGCCGCGGCAGTAGCTCGACAAAGCCGACGATCCCGAGCACCCCTGGAGCCGCTGCGACCCTCCTTCGACTCGCCATCGTCGACAACGTCGATTGCCCGCCTCGTCGGACTTGTTGGACGCCGGTGAGCCCTCCATCGCAACCCCCAAGCCTGCCAGTAGCTAGGGTTCCCTCGTCGTTTGTCGCGAGGACGAGGACGACCCGCCGACGTGCGATCGTCTTCTAATCCGACGGCTGCCAGCGCGTACCGTTTCGGTAACGTGAAACAGCCACTAACGCGTGGGTCCCTCGCTGTCAGTTGGCCCGCTGAGCGCTGAAGCGTAGTTGGGCCGGCCCAGTAGGTTTTCCCGCGCAGCCCACGAATTCGAATTCGTTGAATTTAATTTTAACACAAATTCTTTAGTGGTGCCAATTTCAAAATTTAATAACTTCAAATCTACTGAGCCAAATTTGGTGAACTTTATATCTTTGGAAAGCTTGAGAAATTCTCTAACTAACTACACTAGTTTCAACTTTAGATTCATTGTAGAACTCCTGTAGTAAAAATAACAAGGCAGAGCCTTTTTCAAATTCAACCAATTATTAAAAATCAACCATAAGTAATTTTGGGTTGATTCCAACTCTCATAAATCACATTTCATATTTTCTAATTGATTATGTAAAAATATGACATGGTTGCTTCATATGATCATGAGCTAGATTCAAATAATGGCTATGTAGTCATTTGTAGCTCATTTAAATCATTTCCATTTTTGAATTTTAAATCTACGAGATGTAGCATCTCATTTAAATCATCTCCCCAAGTAAGGTGAAGTAAGGTGATGACCTTAGTTGCATGGTCTCATACTTGCTTACTTGAGGACATTAAATCAAAGTAGGATTTAAATTGCATGAGGTGTAATACCTCATTTAAATCATTTTCCCAAATGATAAATATGAAGTGTTGACCTTGGTCAATATGTATTCATACCTTATTATTTGAGGAGATTAAATCTTAACAAGATTAAATGAGAGGAAATTATTTCTCCAAAAGAAATAAATAGAAACCCTAATCCATATTTCACTAAGAGGAAGTTATTCTTCTTACAAGTTTTCTCCAAAGAAAAACAAAGCCAACCCCCTTGTTAGTAATGTGTGATGATAGGATAGCTTGTGTGATCCATTTGTGTGTTAAGTCTAGTACTTAAGCTTTGTGTGGTGATTGTATACCTCGTATCCGTTTATAGACGCTAGTACCGAGGACTACCAGGAGGAGGAGGTATTCTACCAGGAAGAAGAAAGCTTTGATCACTGTACCAATCAAGGCAAGCTATACTCTTGCAAGTTACCCAAGTGCAAGCTCTACTTGAGCAAGGCACCACTACCATACTATTTGTGTTTTACTTTCCAAGTCCCAGTTTTTATCTTACAAAGCTTTTACTTTGATTAGTAAGGTTTACTTTTATAGTTAACTTGAGTCTAGATATGGAGTAGTACAAGAACATCAAAGTTAGCCTAGAGAGCTACAAGCTAGTTAGCACCCCTCATGACTAGTTGCTAGTGCTAAAACTAAAATTGACTACTCTAGATGGGAACTTGTGAAATTCTTGACTTTGAAAACCTTGGAATGATGAGTCATTTTATTGAAAGATTTTGAAGGTGAAGGTGACTTGAATGACATGGTGATTTTGATAAAAACTAATAATTGGGTTCGGATGCGATACCATTCCAATTCTTGAGTACCCCCACAATACTTGATTATGGGTAAGGCTTTAGCTGGAAATTTATGTGTCTTAGTATGGGTTCCCTCTGAACAAGCGTCATAGAGGTTATGTCGAGGCTGCCTCCGTTGAAAGTGAAATGACGTGAAATAAGGTGAATGTCCTACCAAAGCCCTGTGCAGTTCCCAGGTTGGCGGATTGCTATCACTGGGAGGACAAGCTCATGTGGAGAGGTGCCTATACTAGGGTATGTAAGTGAAATGTTAATGGTTGATGATCCGCATACTGAGTTATGATTATTCAAGGTTATCCCTGACGGATGTAATCAAATGTTGTGGCACAAGTGTGCAACCTCTGCAAAGTGTAAACCTATTCGAATAGCCGCGTCCGCGGTCATGGACAGTTGGAAAGGCCATACTGTTCCGTCATCAGAACTTTTCCAAAAAGGTGACATGTGAAGGGTGACTTGTGAATTGAACTTGAAAGGTGACTTTGACTTGAATCACAACAGAGTTGTGGGAATGACACTAATATTCCCACTTAAGTTAGTTAGGCAAATAAAGAGTCTTTTACTAGTAAGTGCTTATGAAATAAAACTGGCTTTATGCAAATAAACCTAGAACTTAGAACCCCCTTACTATAGTTGATAGTGCTTACATTAGTATTAGTTTGCGAGTACTTTAAAGTACTCATGGCTTTGTCCCTGGCTATTCAAATGGCCAGACTATGAAGAGGAGAACCAGTACCATGAAGATGGACAGCAGGACGTCTATGATAACTAGGACTACTCCTGACGTCAACAGTTGCCCGTGGAACAGAAGGACCGCTACTACGCTACTTCCGTTGTGTGTTTTGTATTGGATCCTTCGATCTACTATGTTGTATTAAGACTGGATCATGTGATCCTTTGATGTAAGACAATTATGAGTTGTAATGAATGATGTTCTGTGATATCAATATATTATGTCTCGCAAAAACAATATTCCTGGGATTGCGATGTATGGCATAATAGGCATCTGGACTTAAAAATCCGGGTGTTGACAAGTTGGTATCAGAGCCATTGTTTGACCTTAGGAGACCCTAGTTAGAATGGACGTCTGAAAAACTTAGTTTCAAAACCAATGAAGTGAATATTTATAAAAACCTATTATCCCTCTTACCTTTGAGATCTTTTCCAAATGAGAAATCCATGCTCTACTTTTCCTTGTAATCCTACATAAAATTTTGACACACTTGCTCACTTCTCTAACTTACTCATCCTAATTTCTCACAGATGGAGTATAACTGTGAGTCCTATCAGCTTGGCCACAGAGGAAACCTAATGTTCGAGAAGGATTTGAAGCAACTAGTTGAATATCTAGGACGCATGTATCCCGAGTTCTTTGGAGTGCCCCTCAATAATCAGTCGGGAAGACAACCTCAGTGGGAAGTTACTGCAGATCTGAGAGGAAAGCTTGGAGCCCCAATTTGGGAAACCATATGGTTTTCTGTAAGGGGAAACACTTGGAAGAAAGGAATAGCCCAAGCCATGCAAGAAGCAATTGCCCGTCTGTGTGGACAGAATGTGAACAAGCTCAGGAACACTCGCTTCATTTACTACCCAAGGAATGACCCCATGGGAAGACCAATAACCATGCCCCTGCACCCGGAGATGAACCACTATGCTGCATACCTAGACTTCATGTTGTACAAGACCCGCAAGGAGTTGGATAACGCCCGCGCCTTTCGCTAAGCACATTACCCATGAAGACGAAAAATCTACCATTTTGGATGAAGAGTAGTATCACTAGAGCACTCTCGTAGGTGTGAGTTTGTATCAGGATCCCTTGTATCGTAGAACGAATGAATGGTTCTTAAAACCACCGGTGTGTTAGTTATGTAATGTGTGATGTTTGGTATGAATGAAAAAGTGTTGTTGGTTTTACCCCCTCAGCACTACTCAAGTTTTGAAACTTTTTGAACTTTAAACCAAGCAAACCATAGAAATTTCCCTCTTATCTTATCATGTACCTCAATGTTCAGATGGCCCCTCCAACCCGCAGCACCAACCAGGATGCAATGATGCAAATGCTGCAGATGATGATGGCAGATAGAGAAGCTGAAAGAGCTGAAAGACAAGCCAATATTGCAGCACTGCAGCAGATAGCCCAGAACAATCAAGGCCATGGAAACCATGATCACCCTGGATCCAAGTTAAAGAATTTTCAGAATACAAACCCTCCAATGTTTAGCAAGACCGAAGAGCCGTTAGACGCAGATGATTGGCTCCAAACGATGGAGAACAACTTGGAAGTTGCGGGAGTAGAAGCCGCTGAGAAAGTACTGTTTGCCACCCACTACCTCGTCGAGACTCCGCCGTAGCTTGGTGTACAAGTGCCCGTGCAATGAATGCGGGACAAATGATGACTTGGGAAGACTTCAAACTCAAGTTCAGCAAATACCATGTACCCCAGGGACTGATCAAGAAGATGAGAGACGAGTTCCGCGAACTCAAACAAGGAAGGATGTCCGTGGTGGAATACTGCGACATATTTCTTACTCTGTCAAGGTACGCCCCGGATGAGACCGACACCAACGAGAAGAGGAAGGAAATATTTCTGAACGGACTGCATGATGAGATGCAAACTGTGTTAGTGAACATCCCGTTTGCTGACCTCGAAGCCCTGGTGGACTCTGCCATGCAGATGGAAGTGAAACTGCACCAAGCCAACGAGAACCGCAAGCGAAGAATGATGCATCAGAATGGACCCAACAATGCACAGAAGTACCGCAACAATTCATCTGGAGGATTTGCCCCAAGACACAACAAGCCACCTGCTCAGACATACCGCCCAAGAACTGGAAGCAATGCCATCCCCGTCACCCCAAAGGACAAGTCAACTGTGACTTGTTATGAATGTGGAATTGTGGGTCATTACTCCAATGAATGCCCCAAGAAACTTGCCAAGACTGCCCCCAATACCACTGCACCTGCCCAGCAACAATGCCGCTTCGCAGCTCGAAGGAATCCAAACAACCGCAACGGCCGTCTCTACCACATGAGTGCCACAGAAGCCCAGGAAGCACCCCAGTCCATGCAGAGTATGTTTTCTTGTTAACCCAATTGCACAATCTCTCTTGGGTTCCTAACTTTTCTTAAATCTCGGGACGATATTTTGTTTAAGGGGGAAGGATTTGTAACATCTCAAATTTTAAAACAAAAGAAGAAAATGAATTTCCCTTATTTCAAAATTTGGAGCCAACAAAAAATTTGAATTGCTTTTCCCTATGAGCCTAGTTGATGTAGCCCCGCCTATCGTCGACACTACACCATGGCCAAGGAGTCCCCCAAGTGGACCAACAAGTGCAACCCTGATACGTCTCCGACGTATCGATAATTTCTTATGTTCCATGCCACATTATTGATGATATCTACATGTTTTATGCACACTTTATGTCATATTCGTGCATTTTCTAGAACTAACCTATTAACAAGATGCCGAAGAGCCGCTTGTCTGTTTCTCGCTGTTTTTGGTTTCGTAAATCCTACTAACGAAATATTCTCGGAATTGGACGAAATCAATGCCCAGTGGTCCTATTTTGCCACGAAGCTTCCGGAAGACCGAAGAGGAGTCGAAGTGGGGCCACGAGGCGCCGCCACCATAGGGCGGCGCGGCCCGTGCCCCGGCCACGCCGACCTATGGCGTGGGGCCCTCGTGTGGCCCCCCACGTTGCCCTTCCGCCTACTTAAAGCCTCCGTCGCGAAAACCCCGAGCACCGAGAGCCACGATACGGAAAACCTTCCGCAGACGCCGCCGCCGCCAATCCCATCTCTGGGGATTCTCGGAGATCTCCTCCGCACCTCCGCCGAGAGGGGATTCATCTCCCGGAGGACTCTTCACCGCCATGGTCGCCTCCGGAGTGATGAGTGAGTAGTTCACCCCCGGACTATGGGTCCATAGCAGTAGCTAGATGGTTGTCTTCTCCTCATTGTGCTTCATTGTTGGATCTTGTGAGCTGCCTAACATGATCAAGATCATCTATCCGTAATACTATATGTTGTGTTTGTCGGGATCCGATGGATAGAGAATACCATGTTATGTTAATTATCAAGTTATTACCTATGTGTTGTTTATGATCTTGCATGCTCTCCGTTATTAGTAGAGGCTCTGGCCAAGTTTTTGCTCTTAACTCCAAGAGGGAGTATTTATTGTCGATAGTGGGTTCATGCCTCCATTGATATCTGGGACAGTGACAGAAAGTTCTAAGGTTGTGGATTGCTGTTGCCACTAGGGATAAAACATTGATGCTATGTCTAAGGATGTAGTTGTTGATTACATTACGCACCATACTTAATGCAATTGTCCGTTGTTTTACAACTTAATACCGGAAGGGGTTCGGATGATAACCTCGAAGGTGGACTTTTTAGGCATAGATGCGATTGGATGGCGGTCTATGTACTTTGTCGTAATGCCCAATTAAATCTCACTGTACTTATCATGACATGTATGTGCATTGTTATGCCCTCTCTATTTGTCAATTGCCCGACCGTAATTTGTTCACCCAACATGCTTTTATCTTATGGGAGAGACACCTCTAGTGAACTGTGGACCCCGGTCCATTCTTTTATACTCGAAATACAAATCTGCTGCAATACTTGTTCTTTACTCGTTTTCTTGCAAACAATCATCTTCCACACAATACGGTTAATCCTTTGTTACAGCAAGCCGGTGAGATTGACAACCTCACCGTTTCGTTGGGGCAAAGTACTTTGGTTGTGTTGTGCAGGTTCCACGTTGGCGCCGGAATCCCCGGTGTTGCGCCGCACTACATCCCGCCGCCATCAACCTTCAACGTGCTTCTTGGCTCCTCCTGGTTCGATAAACCTTGGTTTCTTTCTCGAGGGAAAACTTGCTCGCTGTGCGCATCATACCTTCCTCTTGGGGTTCCCAACGAACGTGTGAGTTACACGCCATCAAGCTCTTTTTCCGGCGCCGTTGCCGGGAGATCAAGACACGCCGCAAGGGGAGTCTCCACTTCCCAACCTCTTTACTTTGTTTTTGTCTTGCTTTATTTTATTTACTACTTTGTTTGCTGCACTTATATCAAAACACAAAAAAATTAGTTGCTAGCTTTACTTTATTTACTGTCTTGTTTGCTATATCAAAAACACAAAAAAATTAGTTACTTGCATTTACTTTATCTAGTTTGTTTTATTTACTACTGCTAAAATGGCCACCCCTGAAAATACTAAGTTGTGTGACTTCACTAGCACAAATAATAATGATTTCTTATGCACACGTATTTCTCCACCTGCTACTACAGTAGAATTCTTTGAAATTAAACCTGCTTTACTGAATCTTGTTATGCGAGAGCAATTTTCTGGTGTTAGTTCTGATGATGCTGCTGCCCATCTTAATAACTTTGTTGAATTGTGTGAAATGCAAAAGTATAAAGATGTAGATGGTGACATTATAAAATTAAAATTGTTCCCTTTCTCATTAAGAGGAAGAGCTAAAGATTGGTTGCTATCTCTCGCCTAAGAATAGTATTGATTCCTGGACTAAATGCAATGATGCTTTTATTGGTAGATATTATCCCCCTGCTAAAATTATATCTTTGAGGAGTAGCATAATGAATTTTAAACAATTGGATAATGAACATGTTGCTCAAGCTTGGGAAAGAATGAAATCTTTTGTTAAAAATTGCCCAACCCATGGATCGACTACTTGGATGATCATCCAAACCTTCTATGCGAGGACTAAATTTTTCTTCGCGGAATTTATTGGATTCAGCTGCTGGAGGTACCTTTATGTCCATCACTCTTGGTGAAGCAACAAAGCTCCTTGATAATATGATGATTAATTACTCTGAATGGCACACGGAAAGAGCTCCACAAGGTAAGAAGGTAAATTCTGTTGAAGAATCCTCTTCCTTGAATGATAAGGTTGATGCTATTATGTCTATGCTTGTGAATGATAGGACTAATGTTGATCCTAATAATGTTCCGTTAGCTTCATTGGTTGCCCAAGAAGAACATGTTGATGTAAACTTCATTAAAAATAATAATTTCAACAACAATGCTTATCGTAACAATTCTAGTAATAACTATAGGCCATATCCTTATAATAATGGTAACGGTTATGCTAATTCTTATGGGAATTCTTACAACAATAATAGGAATACACCCCCTGGACTTGAAGCTATGCTTAAAGAATTTATTAGTACACAAACTGCCTTTAACAAATCTGTGGAGGAAAAGCTCAATAAAATTGATATTCTTGCTTCTAAGGTTGATAGTCTTGTCTCTGATGTTGATCTTTTGAAATCGAAAGTTATGCCTAATAGGGATATTGAAAATAAAATTGTTACTACAGCAAATGCCATCCAAGTTAGAATTAATGAGAATATAAGATTAATGGCTGAACTGCGTGCTAGGTGGGATAGAGAAGAAAATGAAAAACTAGCTAAAGAGAAAAATGTAGCTAAAGTTTAGACTATTACCACCACTAGCAATGCTAATGATTCACATGTTGCTGCACCTCCTACTATTAATGGTAAAATAATTGGTGTTGGCAATGTTTCTACTCCTAGTGCAAAGCGCGCAAAATTACCTGAAATTGCTAAAACTGCTGAAAGTGCCTGTGATAAAACTGCTGAAATTTTTTCCAACCTTGGGGATGATAATCCCATTGCTTTAGATTGTAATGATTTATATTTTGATGATTGCCAGATCTCTGAAGTTATAAAGTTCTTACAAAAACTTGCTAAGAGTCCCAATGCTAGCGCTGTAAATTTGGCTTTCACAAAACATATTACAAATGCTCTCATAAAAGCTAGAGAAGAGGAACTAAAACTTGAAACTTCTATTCCTGGAAAGCTAGAGGATGGTTGGGAGCCCATCATTAAAATGAGGGTTAAAGATTTTGATTGTAATGCTTTATGTGATCTTGGTGCAAGTATTTCTGTTATGCCTAAGAAAGTCTATGATATGCTTGACTTGCCACCATTGAAAAACTATTATCTGGATGTTAATCTCGCTGATAATGCTAAGAAGAAACCTTTGGGGAGAATTGATAATGTTCATATTATGGTTAACAATAACCTTGTCCCCGTTGATTTTGTTGTCTTGGATATTGAATGCAATGCATCTTGCCCCATTATATTGGGAAGACCTTTTCTTCGAACCGTTGGTGCTACTATTGATATGAAGGAAGGTAATATTAAATATCAATTTCCTCTCAAGAAAGGTATGAACACTTCCCTAGAAAGAGAATGAAGTTACCTTATGATTCTATTATTAGAACAAATTATGATGTTGATGCTTCATCTCTTGATGTTACTTGATTTACACTTTCGCGCCTAGCCGAAAGGCGTTAAAGAAAAGCGCTTATGGGAGATAACCCATGTTTTTACTACAATATTTTTGTTTTATATTTGAGTCTTGGAAGTTGTTTACTACTGTAGCAACCTCTCCTTATCTTAGTTTTATGTTTTGTTGTGCCAAGTAAAGTCTTTGATAGTAAAGTAAATACTAGATTTGGATTACTCGCGTGTAAACGATTTCTTTGTCTGTCACGAATCTGGGTCTAATTATCCGTAGGTAACTCATAAAATTAAGCCAATTTACGTGAGTGATCCTCGGATATGTACGCAACTTTCATTCAATTTGGGCATTTTCATTTGAGCAAGTCTGGTGCCTCAATTAAATCCATCTTTACGGACTGTTCTGTTTTGACAGATTCTGCCTTTTATTTCGCATTGCCTCTTTTGCTATGTTGGATGAATTTCTTTGATCCATTAATGTCCAGTTGCTTTATGCAATGTCCGGAAGTGTTAAGAATGATTGTGTCACCTCTGAACATGTTAATTTTTATTGTGCACTAACCCTCTAATGAGTTGTTTCGAGTTTGGTGTGGAGGAAGTTTTCAAGGATCAAGAGAGGAGTATGATGCAATATGATCAAGGAGAGTGAAAGCTCTAAGCTTGGGGATGCCCCGGTGGTTCACCCCTGCATATTCTAAGAAGACTCAAGCGTCTAAGCTTGGGGATGCCCAAGGCATCCCCTTCTTCATCGACAACATTATCGGGTTCCTCCCCCGAAACTATATTTTTATTCCGTCACATCTTATGCACTTTGCTTGGAGCGTCGGTTTGTTTTTGTTTTTGTTTTGTTTGAATAAAATGGATCCTAGCATTCACTTTGTGGGAGAGAGACACGCTCCGCTGTAGCATATGGACAAGTATGTCCTTAGGCTTTACTCATAATATTCATGGCGAAGTTTCTTCTTCGTTAAATTGTTATATGGTTGGAATTGGAAAATGCTACATGTAGTAATTCTAAAATATCTTGGATAATTTGATACTTGGCAATTGTTGTGCTCATGTTTAAGCTCTTGCATCATATACTTTGCACCCATTAATGAAGAAACACTTAGAGCTTGCTAATTTGGTTTGCATATTTGGTTTCTCTAGAGTCTAGATAATATCTAGTATTGATTTTTGAACAACAAGGAAGACGGTGTAGAGTCTTATAATGTTTACAATATGTCTTTTATGTGAGTTTTGCTGCACCGTTCATCCTTGTGTTTGTTTCAAATAACCTTGCTAGCCTAAACCTTGTATCGAGAGGGAATACTTCTCATGCATCCAAAATCCTTGAGCCAACCACTATGCCATTTGTGTCCACCATACCTACCTACTACATGGTATTTATCCGCCATTCCAAAATAAATTTCTTGAGTGCTACCTTTAGAATTCCATCATTCGCCTTTGCAATATATAGCTCATGGGACAAATAGCTTAAAAACTATCGTGGTATTGAATATGTACTTATGCACTTTATCTCTTATTAAGTTGCTTGTTGTGCGATAACCATGTTTCTGGGACGCCATCAACTATTCTTTGTTGAATATCATGTGAGTTGCTATGCATGTCCGTCTTGTCTGAAGTAAGAGAGATCTACCACCTTTATGGTTGGAGCATACATATTGTTAGAGAAGAACATTGGGCCGCTAACTAAAGCCATAATTCATGGTGGAAGTTTCAGTTTTGGACATATATCCTCAATCTCATATGAAAATAATAATTGTTGCCACATGCTTATGCATTAAAGAGGAGTCCATTATCTGTTGTCCATGTTGTCCCGGTATGGATGTCTAAGTTGAGAATAATCAAAAGCGAGAAATCCAAAATGCGAGCTTTCTCCTTAGACCTTTGTACAGGCGGCATGGAGGTACCCCATTGTGACACTTGGTTAAAACATGTGTATTGCAATGATCCGGTAGTCCAAGCTAATTAGGACAAGGTGCGGGCACTATTAGTATACTATGCATGAGACTTGCAACTTGTAAGATATAATTTACATAACTCATATGCTTTATTACTACCGTTGACAAAATTGTTTCATGTTTTCAAAATAAAAGCTCTAGCACAAATATAGCAATCGATGCTTTCCTCTTTGAAGGACCATTCTTTTTACTTTTATGTTGAGTCAGTTCACCTATTTCTCTCCACCTCAAGAAGCAAACACTTGTGTGAACTGTGCATTGATTCCTACATACTTGCATATTGCACTTGTTATATTACTCTATGTTGACAATTATCCATGAGATATACATGTTACAAGTTGAAAGCAACCGCTGAAACTTAATCTTCCTTTGTGTTGCTTCAATACCTTTACTTTGATTTATTGCTTTATGAGTTAACTCTTATGCAAGACTTATTGATGCTTGTCTTGAAGTACTATTCATGAAAAGTCTTTGCTTTATGATTCACTTGTTTACTCATGTCATTGCCATTGTTTTGATCGTTGCATTCATTACATATGTTTACAAATAGTATGATCAAGGTTATGATGGCATGTCACTTCAGAAATTATCTTTGTTATCGTTTTACCTCGCTCGGGACGAGCGGAACTAAGCTTGGGGATGCCGATACGTCTCCGACGTATCGATAATTTCTTATGTTCCATGCCACATTATTGATGATATCTACATGTTTTATGCACACTTTATGTCATATTCGTGCATTTTCCGGAACTAACCTATTAACAAGATGCCGAAGAGCCGATTGCTTGTTTTCTCGCTGTTTTTGGTTTCGAAATCCTAGTAACGAAATATTCTCGGAATTGGACGAAATCAACGCCCGGGGTCCTATTTTTCCACGAAGCTTCCGGAAGACCGAAGAGGAGTCGAAGTGGGGCCACGAGGCGCCGCCACCATAGGGCGGCGCGGCCCGTGCCCCGGCCGCGCCGACCTATGGCGTGGGGCCCTCGTGTGGCCCCCCACGTTGCCCTTCCGCCTACTTAAAGCCTCCGTCGCGAAAACCCCGGCACCGAGAGCCACGATACGGAAAACCTTCCGAGACGCCGCCGCCGCCAATCCCATCTCGGGGATTCTCGGAGATCTCCTCCGGCACCCTGCCGGAGAGGGGATTCATCTCCCGGAGGACTCTTCACCGCCATGGTCGCCTCCGGAGTGATGAGTGAGTAGTTCACCCCTGGACTATGGGTCCATAGCAGTAGCTAGATGGTTGTCTTCTCCTCATTGTGCTTCATTGTTGGATCTTGTGAGCTGCCTAACATGATCAAGATCATCTATCTGTAATACTATATGTTGTGTTGTCGGGATCCGATGGATAGAGAATACCATGTTATGTTAATTATCAAGTTATTACCTATGTGTTGTTTATGATCTTGCATGCTCTCTGTTATTAGTAGAGGCTCTGGCCAAGTTTTTGCTCTTAACTCCAAGAGGGAGTATTTATGCTCGATAGTGGGTTCATGCCTCCATTGATACCCGGAACGGTGATGATGAAAGTTCTAAGGTTGTGGATTGTTGTTGCCACTAGGGATAAAACATTGATGCTATGTCTAAGGATGTAGTTGTTGATTACATTACGCACCATACTTAATGCAATTGTCCGTTGTTTTACAACTTAATACCGGAAGGGGTTCGGATGATAACCTCGAAGGTGGACTTTTTAGGCATAGATGCAGTTGGATGGCGGTCTATGTACTTTGTCGTAATGCCCAATTAAATCTCACTGTACTTATCATGACATGTATGTGCATTGTTATGCCCTCTCTATTTGTCAATTGCCCGACTGTAATTTGTTAACCCAACATGCTTTTATCTTATGGGAGAGACACCTCTAGTGAACTGTGGACCCCGGTCCATTCTTTTATACTGAAATACAAATCTGTTGCAATACTTGTTCTTTACTGTTTTCTTGCAAACAATCATCTTCCACACAATACGGTTAATCCTTTGTTACAGACAAGCCGGTGAGATTGACAACCTCACTGTGTTTCATTGGGGCAAAGTACTTTGGTTGTGTTGTGCAGGTTCCACGTTGGCGCCGGAATCCCCGGTGTTGCGCCGCACTACATCCCGCCGCCATCAACCTTCAACGTGCTTCTTGGCTCCTCCTGGTTCGATAAACCTTGGTTTCTTTCTGAGGGAAAACTTGCTGCTGTGCGCATCATACCTTCCTCTTGGGGTTCCCAACGAACGTGTGAGTTACACGCCATCAAACCCCGCCTATCATCGACGCTACACCATGGCCAAGGAGTCCCCCAAGTGGACCAACAACACAAACCCCCGCCATATATGTCAAGGTGAACTCCTTCCTCTCGACACTCGACCTCGTCAATACCTTGGATGGAATGCTACCTCATGTCGGTGTGTTACATGTCATTAGGTACAAGAGTCATCGAGGAACCGGAGAGAAGGAACTCCCATGGTGCAAGGAAGAGAGAAGAAGAAGAAGGAAAGAAGAGAAGAAGGAAGAGGAAGAAGAGGCGGGAGGAAGAGGCCCAACCGGTCCGGAGGCCGGCCAACCGGGCCCCGAGCCGGACAGGGCCGGTCCCGGGGCCGGTCGGACCGGCCCCGACCGGATCCACAACCGGCGTCGTACCGGCGCCAAACCGGGAAACTTTTGCGAACTTCCCGGTTGGCGGCCGGTTGACCGGCCCTCGCACCCGAGCTGCCCGGTCTACAGCCCGGTTGAAACCCGGTCTGACCGGATTTCACGGGTCAGACTCGACCGGAAACGGCCCGAGTCGACCAACCGCGTACCTTTTCGACCCAAGTCGCCTTGTACCCCTATATAAGCACCTAGGTCATCCCCTTTACCCTTTAGACAAGATTTAGGCTTGGACATGGATTTGAGCTTTGTCTCCCTAGGGTTTCATCCCCTTTGTATCAAGGCTACCCTTGTTGGATGATTGGATTTGGTGTGTGAGATTCTAGTGCTACCCACTCTCTCTCCCACTCCTAGATTCATCTCCCTCACCAATCTCTCCTCTCGGAATTCTACCGCGCATCTCTTCCGGGTTGATTCTATTGGCGTGGTCCATCGAGCCACGGGGTAAGTATCGATTGTATCGGGTTGGTGTGCGTGCGTGAGTTCCTCGTGTTCTTCGTGTTCATCGTGTTCTTCGCGCTCTCCCTCTCTCCCTCCTTTCGATTTCGGGTCAACCGCAAGATCGGGCCACAAACGGGGTCTTAGACCTCATCATATGGTATCAGCAGCTCTTGGTTACCGCGATTTTGACCCTCCACCCACCCGATTTCGTTTCTAGAAAACTTTCCAAAAAATCCCCAAAAATAGCCCCAAAGTGCCTTTGGACCGATCTGTGATTTGGTTGCGTTTTGAGTGGTTTTGGTCCATGGATTCGGTGTTGCTGTGCTTGATCTACTATTTCCCCAACTTTTAGCCTCCAATTCCATCGTTTCCCGTCGATTTGCTCTTTTGGTTTTGGTTTGGGGAAGAACAGGAGAGAGAAACGCAAAACCCGGTTGAGAATCCGGTCAACCGGCCCCCAGACCGGCCGCTCCGGCGCAGAATCCGGTCAATCGGCCGCCAACCGGACCATCCGGTCCAGAGTCCGGTCCAACCGGCCCCAGACCGGGCGACGATCCGCCCCTCCTTCGAGCTCGTCTTCGACCACCACCACCACCACCACCACCATCATCGCAGATATAACTTGCAGTTTTCCCTTGTAGCCCTCTTCCTTTTGCGATCTATCCTATCGAGCATTGCTTATCTAGTGTTGCGAGACATTGCACGTGATCCCGATTGTGAGGTGTGTGTGTAGTGTGGAGTAAAGCTTCTAAGCAAACACTCGTGTGGCAAGATAGCAAAAGCGAGCTAACGCTAACATAGTGCGAGAAAAAGCCGCAAAAACACAAAAAGAGTGCAAAGAGCACCATCCATACAAAAAGAGTACAAGTGCCACCATAGATACAACGAGTGCAAGTGTCACCATATACAAAAGAGTTACAAGCTTTTAAGCAAAAGAGAGAAGAGAAGAGAGGCCGCGTGTGAATCTAGTTGTCTCTCCGTTGCAACCAAAGCTTTGCCTCTCCTTGTGTTAGTGTGACACCGAGCACCCTTACATACACTTTTCCGCTCACTTTTGGTTGCACTAACCCCGCTTATCCCGTGTGTGTGTTCCACATCTTTTCCGTGTTTGTAGTGATCATCGCTTTGACATTTGTATTTTTGGATTGCACCCACTCTTGACAATACACTTGATTTCGGATTTCGTCTTTTGGCTTTCCACCACACTCACCTAACACCATATTTGCTAGCTTTTGCATGTGCTTTTGTGTGAGTGCCCGATACAATTGTTCTAACTCTCGGTTTTGTTGGATCACCCCAATCTTGTCATACCACGGTAAGGTTGCGAGGTAGTGTTCTTCCACTAACATACACCATATAGATACAATCGTGCTAACATGTATAGTGACGAAGAAGATACGGAGGAGTACACGGAGCACTTCGAGGAGGACTCCTCTTCAAGCACCGCGGATATGGAGGAACATGTGGAGCTCTACTCCGACTATGGCTCCGAAAGCATCACCGACATCTCCGACAACGAGGAGCTCGACAACGACCATGGCTCCCCAAGCATCATCGACATGGACGACATGGTGGAGCACCACCTTGCGGACGACTTCGACGAGCTCTACATCGACAATGGCTCGTCAAGCATGGACGACATGGTGGAGCAACGCCACGCCTACGACATCGACACCATGGCGGAGCCTCACCTAGTCACCTACTTGGCCAATGGAGCTACATATGAAGATAGAGGACCTCCACGATGGCACCATCATATGGATCATCAAGAGCGTCCCCATCATGAGCGTCATCGACACACTTCTCCGAGCTCCACAAGGCGCCACCATGAGAGTGCTTATGCACAAGATCGTCGACTTCAAGCACATCATGTGGAGCATCAAGAGCGTCCACAACATGATCGTCATCGACACTCTTCTCCAAGCTCCACAAGGCGCCGCAAGCAACATGCCAAGTCGCATGAGCCATCATCTAGGCATGGCAAGGACCGTCATCGACTCACACCATCTCATGATAGTCGTCGACCACTACCACCTCATGGTCTACATCGACATACGTCACCACATGAGCTTCGCCGTCACAAGCCACTTCATGCTCGCCATCGACCAACATCCCCCAAGGATCTTCGACGACACTCATCAAGACATGGTGATGAAGCACGACTACGAGAGCCTCGACATGAAGACGACAAACACCATCATTCGGTGTCTACCACTCCAAGGATGGCAAGTGCACATCGCACATACCTTCCTCATGAGGCGACTTCCACCTCTTGTGCCACCACCACAATGGCCTCTAGCTCGACATATGCCTATGGACTCCGATGCTACAAGTGCAAGCAACAAGGCCACCCTCCACGGGAATGTCCCAATCTCCTATGTGAGGTATGCAAGGCCAAGGTGTAACACCCCAACTTTTGCAACCTTGATTAGTTGTCCTTATTTCAAAAATCAGGGGGAACAAAAACTTTTTCTATAGACTAATTAAGATGAATTGCCTTGATATGTCTGTTAAGATGAATTACTTTGATCTGTTGGTAGATGTATTGTCTTGTTTTGCTTGTTGAGTTTTGTCTTGAGCTACCTCATAGAACAACACCCCTAGTGGTTAAACAAGCAACTCACCAAATAAAACACATGTGTGGCTTAGGAAGAATTGTTTTCCTTCTTGCTACATCAAACCTCTCTCCTGATGACAACATGGGTGTGCCATCTTGATTTTTCTCTTTGTGGTACAAGATAGCTCAATCATCCTTAATTCACAACTTGGTGATCTCAATGCATGGATCTCATCTGTGCATCTCCCTCTACAATTTCCACATCCTGCATGTCTCATTCTACCCTTGCATCACATATATTCAACTTGATCTTATACCCTATCCAATGATTCAACTCTAGATCACTTCCTTCACTTTTACCTCTTGTTTTTATTCAAGTTTAATCTTCACAAAACCAAGAGTGGGAATGATGGATACATTTTGTAGCCACCATCTACCCTTGAGAACACTCCTCCCTAAATTAGTTTCCCTCCTCAAAAATCCTACAGTTTTCCTTCTCTAGTTTTGATCACAAAACTACTTTTAGTTTTATTAAAACTTTCCAAGATTTCTCTTCAAAGAAAACAAGGAACTAAAATGGGTTTTGTTTTTCATCCCATTTCTACCAAGTATTGATTTATAAAACATTATTTCTATTTTGCTTTGTTTTAACAAAAGGCTTGTTTATGGTACCTATACCATTTCTTGTTTCCCTCTTGATTATTTTACATTTGAGAAAAACTCTACCTAACTTGAGAAAGCAAGTAGAATATTTTGAACTCCTATGTTCCAACTAGTTTTCTCTCAACCTTTTCAAATTCCATTTCCACTTGGGTTCTTTACCAATTGTCTCTAGACAATTGAGGTGTGTCCCATACCTTTCAATTAAACTCTTTTTCAAATGGCAACTCTTGCACATCTTATGCACATCTCTGATCCACCACATTGTATCCCCTCCATCCTCCAATTTTTGATCAAATGGATGATCATTTGATATTTTCAAATCACTCCCAATTTACCTCTTATTTGAAGAACAAGTTATATCTCATCATACCCATCTCAATCCTCTATTCTTTTCCATCATCACCACTGACCTCATGAATTGGTGATTTACTGCCACCATATTCATCCTTGTGAGTACATGGTTACTTCACTCACCATGTCTCTTAGTCTTGCTCTATAATTGTCTAAACCACCATCACCATCCCATTTACCTTGACATGCACATGCATTGTTGCATGTGGTCCATCCCAATCCTTCCAAAATTGAATTCTTATAAAAGCTACTAATCATCAAATATACCTTGGGAACTATCTTCATCATAAGTTGGTCTCAACCAAAGTGGTGGAGATTATTCTCATGGCACATGTCACCTTCATACTCCTTTTTATCTATATGTATCTACTTCTATTTTTATCATCATCAAAGTCACTCTTTGACATTTTCTCCTCAATATCATGCACATATCTATTCACATGGATGTTGTGCCTCTCCCTCACATTGTTCACTTGTATTTGGCAAGAATGGAGCCGGCCAATTGTGTTGGCATGGCAATTTCGGCCAGCCACTTTCCTCCTCACTTTCTTCTCTTGCAAGACTTGCATCTCAACTACCCCAACAATTAAATGGGCAGCCACCCATCCTAGCCAATCAAAAAGGAGGCAGCCAACCCCCTCTCCCTCTATAAATGGCCCTTGGCCGGCCACCTCCACTCCTCTTGCTCTCATTTTTCTTCTCTCCACTCACTCCTCCACCTTATCTACTCCCTCACACTCTTCTCCTACTCTCCCCCACGAAAATGCAGCTCCACCTAGCTCCCATGGCCGGCCATGGCCATGGAAAGAACTCCAAGATGAAGCTCCCTCCTCCCTCAAGCTCCTCCTCACCATGAGAGCCTCCCTCTCCTTCTTCTCCCCAATCCTAGATGGTTTTCTCTCCTCTTCCTCTTCCTCCATTGCTAAGATTGGTTCTTGATGCAGGTGCATGTTGGTCCAAGCATGGAGAAGCTTGAGCTATCCTCAGATCTGAAGTTCTTGAGCAAAGTTCGTCCAAATCCCTGCAGTAATTTCTGCTATCTTGCTGTTTCAGATTCTGGTACGAACTTGTAAAATCCATCAAATCTCGTGTGCAGATCCAAATCGAGTGATTCAAAGTTCCGCGGATAGGTATTCAAAATATCTACAACTTGGCGTTGGTCTCATCCTCAAATTCGTTACAGATTCTCCCTGGTAAATAAAGTCCTGGAAACATGCAGATTCACTGTTTGTTAGATTTGTTCCGTTTTACAAAACCTTTTTGAGCAAACTCAACTGCGGGTCAAAGCCCTCTTCAATACCTTGATTTTGGCGGTGGTTTCACTTCGATTGTCCTCCTGAAACTGAAATGGTTCACAGATCAAGATCTGGACAGATCTGGCTTTGTCGAATTAAACCAGGAGCTTGGGAACGAATTTTTGAATGAAACAAATTGGGTAAGAACCAGATTTTCAATACCTTTCCGATGCAGCTGACCTCATATTTTTATGTGTCGTGTACGATTTGTGGTGAATTAAACTTGTTCTGTGTGTTCTGCAGACATGGCTGTTAGCTTTTAAATCACCAAAAATCCATTTTTGAACCTAATTGAGTGATTCCAGTTCTGTAGGACTACGGAATGTTTTCTTAATCTTCTCAAACAAGTTTCAAACCTTTATCTATTCTGTAACTCTAGAGGTAAAGCAAATGGTATAGACATGCGAGTAATCTTGTCAATACATTTGTGAGAGTTTCAGAAACAATTTTAACCCAAATCCAATTGTGTATGCCTCTCTGTTTAAATATCTTTCAAATGCCAGTGGTTCCATATTTTTAGGATTTTTCTACGATTTATGGCTTACAGATCTTGTTTTCTGTACAGTCAGATTCAAACAAATTCCTAAATTTGTAGGTTTGATATTTTTTGAGTGAATCCAATTGGGTTAGTCTTGTATTAGTACTGGCCATCTAGGAAAAATAGTGTTAGTCTCTGTTCATGCATTTTTGTTACTGTTAGTAATGTGTATGTGTGATATGGGTTGTTGTAGCAAAACTTTTTGGTTTATTTGGAAACCTTAACCACCTCTTTGCATTAAAAATTGGTCAACCAATGTTTTATTCTTGCAAAACAAAACCTCTGCAACTTAACCTTAGTTCTATTGTTGGCTTAAGTTTTCCAATGATGTGGAATATTGTTTACTTCCTATTCTTGTGTAGTGTTATGTAAGCTTTATAAAATAGAGAGAATGATTTCCCGCTTTTCCAAAAATGTTTCAAATTATAATATGAACGTTTGTGATGCCAAACTAATGCACTTGTCCTCTTTATGATGTTATCTATCAGGGGATATTTGGTTTATGCCATGGTGATAACCGAGAGAGGCAATTGCTAAGCATGGTACTCTCATACCTTTATTAGGTAAACTAGGATAGTGGCCCGCGCACATGCGCAGGCGACCACTTAATGTTGTACAATAAAATATTATATAATCCATGAAAATGAATTAATTCCTAACTGACACAATAAAATTGAGGTATAAACTTTTTAAACTGCCATTTTCAAATAAGATATTTATGTTTTATTTTACTTTCTCCGTCATGAAAAAAGTGACTTGGATTTATCTACTTTCGTATGTACCTACACATGAAAACATATGTACGTACATGCAAATCTAGATAAATCCGAATCAACTATTTATAAACGGGATGGAGTAATATATTTTTGTATGAATATTATTAATAACCTAATAATATTCGATTAATGGTAATATAGTGAAGTATCTATCGCAGTGGATATGCGTCAAAATACCACTCAATTGATTTTACTGTTCGGTTTTCAACATGGTATATGTGAATTTATTGGGTAATTAATATACCCCTCCATTCATAAAAAGATGTTTCAAACTTGTCTAAATTTAGAGTATTGGTACTCCATTTAGTATTTGGATCTATCAAAGTTGAGAATTTTTAGGTATTGAAGGTTTGTATTTTGCTCACTCGCATTTGTGAAGGAAGTATATGCGGCTGATGCATTATCGTGAATTATGTTACGTTGTGATTAAGTGTGTTGTTAGAAAAATAAAAAATAGTATATATTTTTTCATCCTCTTCACTCACACGTCCTGATTTTCCCAATTGCTCACAGTTTGACTTCCCTTCTTCGTCCACCTCTGGTCTCCAAATCTGGTTTCCTCCGCCTCCAAGAATCAACCAATATCAGATCCCCGCTGTTTATTGTCGCCTACTGCTGGAGCCTACTAATGAAACATTAGAGTATTAGACATGAGGAGGGCCAGGAACCTTCATTTAGATCAGCAGCGCGAGATTGGCAGCGCAGATTGGAGCTTATGGTCGGCGGTCTGCCGATAGTCAACTTGTAAGAAGAATAGAGGCCTGGTGCTTGCTGCTTCTGGAATCGCCAAGGACGCCGCCATGAATTGGTATCGGCCTATCCATTTGTAGTTTTTCTAAATTCTAGTTTTACCTTTGAAGTACGAATACATTTTCTGCCGATGTCACACATCGTGCTTTTCTCTCTTGTCCCTTTAATTTTTATTTTATTCAATCTCGGTCTCGGCTTCATATGGTGCTCCCACATTTAGATTTCTACATTCGTAGCATTAGCATGTCTATCTAGTTTTTTGTTGGAGCAAGTTTGGAAGTAGTTTTCATTACCATGTCGAGCATACCAAGCTGCGTAGAAAGTAGTCGGGTGGATGTATTATTATTCGGAAAAGATTGATGGTCCACCGACTACCTTTACTTATGAAACGAGATGCTAGAGGAACCGATAGTGTTGATCACACCATAGGTCTCTTAGTGAAGATATAGGGTTGTCCGTTCACTCTGTAGGTGTCCGACCATCGGATATCTCATGAGGTTGAGAGCTTAGTCGATCTAGCGAGATATTGTGGTGCTCTCCATTGATGTCTCTTGAGGTTGCTACGTGGTGAGCCTACAAATTAAATATCTAGTTTTAAAGCACTTGTATATCTATTATAGATTAGCCAGAATATTAGAACTTAGTTAGCCAGCTCCTAACGACCGTCCTCTACTTGATCAATCCAAACCTGAAATGGCGGTATTTAAATCGAAGGGCATCACACGAAAAACTTTTTACTAAAATGATGTGAGAAATACTGATAAATCTATGCAATTAGGCCATGTAAGAAAAAACCTTACAATGTCTTACAAATTATACCAAACTTATTGCAGCCACAGATTACTTCGCAAACTTGCGCATTCTGATTTAAAAGGCTATAAATCACCGGGTTGTGGCAAAGGTGGCAAATCATATCCATCACACGGCATGATAAAATTTGGTCTTCAGTACATACCTTGCAGTACCATCCACGCCTGCATGGGAAATTCGGCAACCATCTTTTATGTGCACATCGAAAATTGAGAAAAAAATGGTCTACTGCAAGACAAACATGTCAGCACAGCTGAACCCAAATCTATTTACTGCTACGCACACTGGCTATTCAAGAGTTATAGCCACAGCGAGGAGAAAGGCTGCGAGGGGCAACGCGTGGCATAGGAGGGAGAGACGGTCAACCCTTGTAAAAAATAATTGACATATGTATCGATGATAGTACTAACTTTACCATGGCTAGATATAACCTATATTGCAGAGCTGCAATATGACTAAGAATTCATTCAGGCTAACTGATAATCAAACCCAGACCAACAAAATTCATACCTTTTGACAGGAAATAAAAGCAGTTCAGCATGAAGTAAAGGTTTAATTCATGTAACATTATAATAAAAGCAATGCATATGTTCATAGTTTCAAGAGAGGGTCAACCATTAACATTGATGATGATAGTACCAGCTGAAGTTTGACAAAATATTTATTGTGATTGACCATATTTGCAGGTCGTTGCATTGAAGTGTAAAAGTATGCCCAACAAATATCATAGAATAACTTGGTCATATCCAATAAGATTTTTTACAGAAAGGGAGAGATAAATAGCAGGTCATCAGATGCATATGCGCAACATACCCATTGGGAACCAAGCTGAATCATTGCGATCTGAGCTTATAACTCCTCATGGCAAATGGTGAGGATTATGACCATCTCGTTATCACAGGACCAATGTAAATCTTAACTCTTTTTGTGCAGTAATAATTATAATTTCTTGATGTGCAGGATCAGACCTGCTTGGACCCTTGCGCTTGCATGGGTATTATGACCAACACATGTCTCCTGGAATGCCACTTCCTTGACTCACTTGCGAGCAGTTGAGCACCTCATCTGACTCTTTCAGACTTCAAGGAGCAGAGACCTAGATATAATCTGGTTGTGGCAAATCAATTACACTTGCATGGAATGATTGCCTTGGAGGGCTCTTCCAGACTTTAGAGAGCATAGTCCTAGAAATAATATGGTATTGGCAAGGTGCCTCTCCACATCATCGAATTTTCTTGCCAGGACGCCTCTCCACATCATTGCATTTTCTTGCCAGACGCCAACGTCCTGGCCGGTGGAAGATTGAAGCTTCTCTCCAAATCGCCATAATTGAAGTTTAACACTACGTTCGGCCGCGACCAGCAGAAGTTTTGGAAATTTTTGCGCGGTTTTGCCATTGCTGGGATAAGATGATTGGCCAATAAACAGAGCAACCCAATCAATCTGGAAGATGTGACGCGGTGTGGTGCGCCTCCATGCAAGATTGCAGATAAACTTGGTCATATCCAATAAGATTTTTTTACAGAAAGGGAGAGATAAATAGCAGGTCATCAGATGCATATGCGCAACATACCCATTGGGAACCAACTGAATCATTGCAGTCTGAGCTTATAACTCCTCATGGCAAATGGTGAGGATTATGACCATCTCGTTATCATAGGACCAATGTCAATCTTAACTCTTTTTGTGCAGTAATAATTATAATTTCTTGATGTGCGGGATCGGACCCGCTTGGACCCTTGCGCTTGCATGGGTATTATGACCAACACATGTCTCCTGGAATGCCACTTCCTTGACTCACTTGCGAGCAGTTGAGCACCTCATCCGACTCTTTCGGACTTCGGGGAGCGAGAGACCTAGATATAATCTGGTTGTGGCAAATCAATTACACTTGCATGGAATGATTGCCTTGGAGGGCTCTTTCAGACTTTAGAGAGCATAGTCCTAGAAATAATATGGTATTGGCAAGGTGCCTCTCCACATCATTGAATTTTCTCGCCAGGACGCCTCTCCACATCATTGCATTTTCTTGCCAGACGCCAACGTCCTGGCCGGTGGAAGATTGAAGCTTCTCTCCAAATCGCCATAATTGAAGTTTAACACTACGTCCGGCTGTGACCAGCAGAAGTTTTGGAAATTGTTGCACGGTTTTGCCATTGCTGGGATAAGATGATTGGCCAATAAACAGAGCAACCCAATCTGGAAGATGTGACGCGGTGTGGTGCGCCTCCATGCAAGATTGCAGATCCTCGCCAAAATTAAAGATGGAGCATAGGTACGTCCGGCCGTGGCCGTCTGAACTTTGTGAGGTTCCAAAAGAGTTGCCATTGCCCTGGATCGACGGCGGCAGCCTGAGCAATCTGAAGAAGTGACCATGAAGCAAATCACCGAGTAATCTTGTAGCTACTGTATGTATGTAGATTTAATCTTCAATCGATCATATCTACCTTCTTACCTCCTTGTACTGGGATGCATGCATCATACAAGTTTGAAATATGAATCTATTGATCTGGATGCACGATGTAGAGTCAGCACACTTGGCCGGCCGGCCGGCCGGGTACTGAGAAGAACTCAAAGGCGGTGATGACCGCCTGAGTGAGGACATGCAAGGAGTCTACATCCATGCGTTTCTTTCCTGAGAACCCAACAGCACAGGCGGCGGCGGCGTGCATGAGGGCATGCGAGGGGAGTGAGCATTAGTTGTTCTTTTTTAGGTTTCCACGGTGGATTTTAGTAACTTCTATTCTAAAGGGGTACGTAAAAATTAATCTGGGGCATAGGTGGGTAATTCTTTGGGATTCTAATGTCAATTGACTTTTATAGAGATCCATTGGTTCTAATTGCCTAGCTAATTTTAATAGATGGCCAGATTTGTCTGATTATTGTGGGATTTTCTAGCTAATTCTCTAATTTCTGGTGAGCCCATAATCTACTTTTAATATATAATAGA
>NC_061513.1:207921247-207936618 GCF_022539505.1 Lolium rigidum | reverse complement strand
ATAATAAAAATTCACATGTTCAGAGGTGACACAATCATTCTTAACACTTCTGGACATTGCATAAAGCTACTGGACATTAATGGATCAAAGAAATTCATCCAACATAGCAAAAGAGGCAATGCGAAATAAAAGGCAGAATCTGTCAAAACAGAACAGTCCGTAAAGATGGATTTTATTAGGCCACCAGACTTGCTCAAATGAAAATGCTCAAATTGAATGAAAGTTGCGTACATATCTGAGGATCATGCACGTAAATTGGCTTAATTTTCTGAGCTACCTACAGGGAGGTAGACCCAGATTCGTGACAGCAAAGAAATCTGGAACTGCGCAGTAATCCAAATCTAGTACTTACTTTACTATCAAAGACTTTACTAGGCACAACAAAACACAAAACTAAGATAAGGAGAGGTTGCTACAGTAGTAAACAACTTCCAAGACTCAAATATAAAAACAAAGTACTGTAGTAAAATAACACATGGGTTATCTCCCAAGAAGTTCTTTCTTTATAGCCATTAAGATGGGCTCAGATAGCTTTTAATGATGCACTCGCAAGAAATAGTAGTTGAAGCAAAAGAGAGCATCAAGAGGCAAATTCAAAACACATTTAAGTCTAACATGCTTCCTATGCATAGGAATCTTGTAAATAAACAAGTTCATGAAGAGCAAAGTAACAAGCATAGGAGATAAAACAAGTATAGCTTCAAAAATTTCAGCGCATAGAGAGGTGTTTTAGTAACATGAAAATTTCTACAACCATATTTTCCTCTCTCATAATACCTTTCAGTAGCAACATGAGCAAACTCAACAATATAACTATCACATAAAGCATTCTTATCATGAGTCTCATGCATAAAATTATTACTCTCCACATAGGCATAATCAATTTTATTAGTTGTAGTGGGAGCAAATTCAACAAAGTAGCTATCATTATTATTCTCATCAAGTGTAAGAGGCATAGTATAATCACAACAAAATTTACTCTCCATAGTAGGTGGTACCAAAAGACCAGTATCATTATAATCATCATAAATAGGAGGCAAAGTATCATCAAAGAAAAATTTCTCCTCAATGCTTGGGGGACTAAAAAGATCATGAAAACCAGCTTCCCCAAGCTTAGAATTTTCCATATCATTATCAACAATGGTGTTCAAAGCGTTCATACTAATATTACTACCAGCATGCAAATAAGATTTCATAGGTTTTTTAATTTTCGCATCAAACAATCCATGTTTTAAATCAGGAAATAGAATAAGAAGCTCATTGTTGTCCATTATGCCAAACTAGTGTAAACAAGAAACAAAAAGATGCAATTGCAGGATCTAAAGGAAATAGCTTCGAGCACACACACAACGGTAACAGAAAAGTACTTATACCCGGGACCGGAGTATGAGTGCCTTTTACCTTTCCTCCCCGGCAATGGCGCCGTAAAAGTGCTTGATGTCTACGGGAGCTTCTATTCTTGTAGACAGTGTTGGGCCTCCAAGAGCAGAGGTTTGTAGAACAGCAGCAAGTTTCCCTTAAGTGGATCACCCAAGGTTTATCGATCTCAGGGAGGAAGAGGTCAAAGATATCCCTCTCATGCAACCACAAAGCAAGAAGTCTCTTGTGTCCCCAACACACCTAATAGGTGTACTAGTTCGGCGAAGAGATAGTGAAATACAGGTGGTATGAATATATATGAGCAGTAGCAACGGCACCGTAAAAGTGCTTTGCCCAGGACAGTAAACAAGCGGTAGTAACGCAGCAGTAGTAACGCAGATAAAACAAGTAAACAAGCAGCGATAGCGTATTTAGGAACAAGGCCTAGGGATTAGACTTTCACTAGTGGACACTCTCAACATTGATCACATAACAGAATAGATAAATGCATACTCTACACTCTTGTTGGATGATGAACACATTGCGTAGGATTACACGAACCCTCAATGCCGGAGTTAACAAGCTCCACAATTCAATGTTCATATTTAAATAACCTTAGAGTGCATGAAAGATCAATTCGACTAAACCAAGTACTAACATAGCATGCACACTCGTCACCTTCATGCTATGTAGGAGGAATAATACACATCAATACTATCATAGCAATAGTTAACTTCATAATCTACAAGAGATCATAATCATAGCATAAACCAAGTACTAACACGGATGCACACACCGTCACCATTACACCGTGCAGGAGGAATAAAACTACTTTAATAACATTGCTAGAGTAGCACATAGATAAATTGCGATACAAAATACATTGCAATCATAAAGAGATATAAATAAGCACTTCACTATGCCATTCATAACAAGTGAATAAGTATTCTCGTGAAATATAGCCTAAGAGACCCACACGGTGCACACACTGTCACCTTTACACACGTGGGACAAGGAGTCTCCGGAGATCACATGAGTAAAATTCACTTGACTAGCATAACGACATCTAGATTACAAGCATCATCATATGAATCTCAATCATGTAAGGCAGCTCATGAGATTATTGTATTGAAGCACATAGGAGAGAGATGAACCACATAGCTACCGGTACAGCCCCGAGCCTCGATGGAGAACTACTCCTCCTCATGGGAGCAAGCAGCGGTGATGAAGATGGCGGTGGAGATGGCAGCGGTGTTGATGGAGAAGCCTTCCGGGGCACTTCCCCGCTCCGGCAGGGTGCCGGAACGAGACTCCCGTCCCCGCATCTTGGCTTCGCGATGGCGGCGGCTCTGGAAGGTTTTCCGTATCGTGGTTTTTCGTATCAGGGTTTTCGCGGCGGAGGCTTTTAATAGGCGGAAGGGCAGCCTCGGAGGGGGCCTGGGGGGCCCACACCATAGGGCGGCGCGGCCCCCCTCCGGCCGCGCCGCGGTGTGGTGTGGGGCCCCCGGGGCTTCCCTCCGGCGGCTCTCGGGTGTTCTTGAAGGCTCCGGGAAAAATAGGACCCCGGGTCTTGATTTCGTCCAATTCCGAGAATATTTCGTTACTAGGATTTCGAAACCAAAAATAGCGAGAAAACAGGAACCGGCTCTTCGGCATCTTGTTAATAGGTTAGTTCCAGAAAATGCACGAATATGACATAAAGTGTTCATAAAACATGTAGGTATCATCAATAATATGGCATAGAACATAAGAAATTATCGATACGTCGGAGACGTATCAGCGTCTCAGTAAGGTTTTCCGTATCGTGGCTCTCGGTACTGGGGGTTTCGCGACGGAGGCTTTAAGTAGGCGGAAGGGCAACGCGGGGGGCCACACGAGGGCCCCACACGCCAGGGCCGCGCGGCCTAGACCTAGGCCGTGCCGCCCTGTTGTGGCGGCGCCTCGTGGCCCCACTTCCTTTCCCCTCGGTCTTCCGGAAGCTTCGTGCAAAAATAGGACCCCGGGCGTTGATTTCGTCCAATTCCGAGAATATTTCTTTACTAGGATTTCTGAAACCAAAAACAGCAGAAAACAAAGAATCGGCTCTTCGGCATCTTGTTAATAGGTTAGTGCCGGAAAATGCATAAATACGACATATAATGTGTATAAAACATGTAGATATCATCAATAATGTAGCATGGAACATAAGTAATTATCGATACGTCGGAGACGTATCAGGGGCACACATCCACAACTGAATTGGAGGCTCCCAAATCTGTAACAATACAACAATCAACAACAACACATCAACACAAATCAACTAGGGAACCAAATAGGAACACTAGCATGAGATCCCTCAAACAAATGAGGGGGAAATGCAAATTGCTTCGGTGAAGATGTAGATCGGGGTCTTCTCCTTCGATTCTCCAAAGCACAAGGGATTTGGGTGGTTGAGGGAGGAGATCCGATGGATTTGGTGTTCTTGGTGGCTCAACAATGGTGTTTTGCTTTTTGGGGAAGGAGTGAGCAACTGAGCCATTTGGAGAAGAAGACTATAAGTAGTTGGTGGAGAAGATCCTGCCGATCCTGCCGTTGGAGAGAGGTGGCCGGTAGTACCGGCCAGGTTGGGTCGGTACTACCGCTCCTAGGCGAGCGGTGCGGCCAACCGGAGCGAGCCACGTGGCCGAGAGGGGCCTGGAGCGCGCGGGCTGGGAGGGGAGGCCGGAGCCTCCGGCCAAGGTACCGCCGGGGCTCCAACCACCCTGGACATGTACTGAGCCACTCGGGCTATAACCGGTACCCCGGGCGGTACCTAGCCCGGAGGCTCCGGCCGCTGCGTGGCCGGTGGTACCGCCCGCACCACCGCCGGCGACCACCCCTCCTCACCTTTCTTCTTCTTTTCTTTTCTTTCTTCATTTCTTCTCTTTTCTTCTTTGCTCTTCTATTCTTTCTTCAAAAAAGGATTCTCAAAAGGATAGCATAGCATATCTTCAAAAACTCTTCAACTTTTGGGCATACCGATCAACGCTACAACATACAAATCTTATATAGCAAAATGATCATATAAAATTATTGTCATCAACACCAAAACCACAAATAAAAGATATATGTCCTTTCAAAGGATGATAGGAAATCAACCTCCGGGGCTTGCCAATTCCTTGGCAGGTCCTTAGTGTGTTGGTCTTCTAAGAAGAAAAATTGTATATCTCTCTCCACCGCTGAAGCTGAATATGTTGCCGCCGCAAGTGGATGCACTCAATTGGTATGGATGAGGCAAACTTTAAAGGAATACGGTGTCACTTGTGACAAAGTGCATCTTTTATGTGACAACGAAAGTGCCATCAATATTGCTTATAATCCGGTGCAACATTCAAGAACGAAGCATATTGACATCCGGAATCATTTTATTAGAGATCATGTTACCCGTGGTGATATTGAGCTATGCTATGTTCCTACCAAAGATCAAGTTGCCTATATATTCACGAAGCCTCTTGATGAAGCAAGATTTTGCTATTTGAGGAATGAGCTAAATATGATTGATTCAAGGAGTATAGCTTGACCATCTTGCAAACACACCTTCCTCTCAAAACTTTATTTGGTTTAGATGCGGGCATGGAAATAGGGGGAGTGCGGTTTAAATTATTGAGCTATCCCTCCCCCATAATGCCGATAGTAAGAAATCATTCTCTTTATATCATATGTTGATATGTGAGCTTCAATGACGAGTATTGGTTTTGGGCCCAAGATATATCTTCGCGGTGCCATACCATAACACTCATACATGGTGGGCCTAGGCCACCACACTCTTCTTTGTGAAGAGTTGGAGTTATTTGGATCTTAAATGGATTTTGTTTGACATCTACTTGTTCTTATGGGAAATCACTCATTTTTGGTCTTCATTTGCATTGTTTGCAAAATGAGTGATTGATACGTCCCAAACGTATCTATAATTTCTTATGTTCCATGCTACTTTTATGATGATACTCACATGTTTTATACACATTATATGTCATTATTATGCATTTTCCGGCACTAACCTATTGACGAGATGCCGAAGAGCCGCTTGTCTGTTTTCTGTTGTTTTTGGTTTCAGAAATCCTAGTAAGGAAATATTCTCGGAATTGGACGAAATCAACGCCCAGGGTCCTATTTTTGCACGAAGCTTCCAGAAGACCAGAGAGAAAACGAAGTGGGGCCACGAGGTGGCGACACAACAAGGCGGCGCGGCCTGGGCCCTGGCCGCGCCGGCCTGTTGTGTGGGCCCCTCGTGACGCCTCCTGACCTGCCCTTCCGCCTACTTAAAGCCTTTGTCGCGAAACCCCCAGTACCGAGTGCCACGATACGTAAAACCTTCCAGAGACGCCGCCGCCGCCAATCCCATCTCGGGGGATTCAGGAGATCGCCTCCGGCACTCTGCCGGAGAGGGAATCATCTCCCGGAGGTCTCTTCATCGCCATGATCGCCTCCGGATCGATGTGTGAGTAGTTCACCCCTGGACTATGGGTCCATAGCAGTAGCTAGATGGTTGTCTTCTCCTCATTGTGATATCATGTTAGATCTTGTGAGTCTGTCTATCATGATCAAGATCATCTATTTGTAATCCTACATGTTGTGTTTGTTGGGATCCGATGAATATTGAATACTATGTCAAGTTGATTATCAATCTATCATATATGTTATTTATGTTCTTGCATGCTCTCCGTTGCTAGTAGAGGCTCTGGCCAAGTTGATACTTGTGACTCCAAGAGGGAGTATTTATGCTCGATAGTGGGTTCATGCCTCCATTAAATCTGGGACGAGTGACGTAAAGTTCTAAGGTTGTGGATGTGCTCGTTGCCACTAGGGATAAAACATCGATGCTTTGTCTAAGGATATTTGTGTTGATTACATTACACACCATACTTAATGCAATTGTCTCGTTGTTTACAACCTAATACTCGGAGGGGGTTCGGATGATAACCTCGAAGGTGGAATTTTTAGGCATAGATGCATGTCGGATAGCGGTCTATGTACTTTGTCGTAATGCCCCGATTAAATCTCATAGTACTCATCATGATATATGTATGTGCATTGTTATGCCTTCTTTATTTGTCAATTGCCCAACTCGTAATTTGTTCACCCAACATCTGCTATCTTATGGGAGAGACACCACTAGTGAACTGTGGACCCCGGTCCTATTCTTTACATCTCGAAATACAATCTACCGCAATTGTTCTTTACTCGTTCTTCGCAAACAATAATCATCTTCCACACAATACATCTAATCCTTTGTTTACAAAGCAAGCCGGTGAGATTGACAACCTCACCGTCACGTTGGGGCAAAGTTCTCGTGATTGTGTTGTGCGAGTTCCACGTTGGCGCCGGAATCCCGGTGTTGCGCCGCACTACACTCCGCCGCCATCAACCTTCAACGTGCTTCTTGACTCCTACTGGTTCGATAAACCTTGGTTTCTTACTGAGGGAAACTTGCTGCTGTGCGCATCACACCTTCCTCTTGGGGTTCCCAACGGACGTGTCAACTACACGCATCAAGCAAATTTCTGGCGCCGTTGCCGGGGAGATCAAGACACGCTGCAAGGGGAGTCTTCTACATCCAATCTCTTTACTTTGTTTTTGTCTTGCTTTGCTTTACTTTATTTACTGCTTTGTTTTCTCTCTATATCAAAAACACAAAAAAATTAGTTGCTAGCTTTACTTTATTTACTGTCGTGTTCTCTATATCAAAAACACAAAAAAATTAGTTACTTGCATTTACTTTATTTACCTTTAGTTTATTTCATCATGTTTCCTCCTAAGTTCACCCTAAAAGACATACCGGTAGGACGAGGGTCTATCATTGGGAGAGATAATATAGAAGATTTTTTCACTCATGTTAGTACCGCTGAAGATTTTGAAGATAGACACTTGGTAGAACTTGCTCCTACTTATGAAATTGCTGTTGCTTCTTTAGTACACATGTTGGAAACTAAATTTGTTAATCTCAATCCTATAATCCAACACATGTTTCTCACACTCGGTGATATGGAGGAAGGGGAAAAGAAAGATTTTGTTTTAGAAACCCTTCTTAAAGAATTTGGTGGTGTAGCAAGAGAAGCTAGAAAGATCTTTATTAAATATAAGATGCTTGGCTCTTATACCAATTTTGCTAGTATCCTTAAAAAGATGGACATGGAGAGAGTAAGGTACACTAATAATATTAATGATGGTGGGGAGATTAAGACAACAATACCTTGTAAGCTCCTAGGAATGAATGACGCTCTAGAAAATAACTATGGTTGGCTTGTACCTGAAAATTTGTTTGATGAGGATAGCAAACCTAAGAATAATGAAAATGGAGCCTCTGAAACTCACATAGATAAGATAAAATGCATAGTTGAGAAAACTCCCAACACCAATGTTGATGCTTCATCTCTCGATAATACTTGATTCACACATTCTGCGCCTAGCTGAAAGGCGTTAAAGAAAAGCGCTTATGGGAGACAACCTATTATTTTACTTCTACACCTTTATTTTATATTTGAGTCTTGAAAGTTGTTACTACTGTAGCAACCTCTCCTTATCTTTATTTTATTGCATTGTTGTGCCAAGTAAAGTCTTTGATAGTAAAGCCAATACTAGATTTGGATTGCTGCGCTGGAACAGATTTCTTGCTGTCACGAATTTGAGCAGTAGCCCCTGTAGAAAATTTAAAAAAATCTGCCAATTTACGTGCGTGATCCACAGATATGTACTCAACTTTCATTCAATTTGGGCATTTTCATCTGAGCAAGTCTGGTGCCACTTTAAAATTCGTCTTTACGAACTGTTCTGTTTTGACAGATTCTGCCTTTTATTTCGCATTGCCTGTTTTGCTATGTTTGATGGATTTCTTTGTTCCATTAACTTTCAGTAGCCTTGAGCAATGTCCAGAAGTGTTAAGAATGATTATGTCACCTCTGAATATATGAATTATGCACTGACCCTCTAATGAGTTTGTTTCGAGTTTGGTGTGGAGGAAGTTTTTAAGGGTCAAGAGAGGAGGATGATACAATATGATCAAGAAGAGTGAAAAGTCAAAGCTTGGGGATGCCCCCGTGGTTCATCCTTGCATATTTTAAGAAGACTCAAGCGTCTAAGCTTGGGGATGCCCAAGGCATCCCTTCTTCATCGACAACTTATCATGTTCCTCTAGTGAAACTATATTTTTATTCCGTCATATCTTATGTGCTTTACTTGGAGCGTCTGTTTGTTTTTATTTTTGTTTTTTGTTTTTGTTTGAATAAAATCGGATCCTAGCATTCTTTGTTTGGGAGAGAGACACGCTCCGCTGTTTCGTATGAACAAATATGTTCTTAGCTTCATCTTTAATGTTCATTGCGAAAGTTGAACTACTTCATTCATTGTTATATGGTTGGAAACGGAAAATGCCGCATGTGGTAAATGGTATAATGTCTTGAATAATGTGATACTTGGCAATTGTTGTGCTCATATAGATCATGTTTAAGCTCTTGCATCATGTACCTTGTACTCATTAATGAATAACTACATAGAGCTTGTTAAAATTTGGTTTGCATGATTGATGTCTAGAGTCTAGATATTTTCTGGTTGAGGTGTTTGAACAACAAGGAGACAATGTAAAGTCTTATAATAGTTACAATATATTCATATGTGAGCTTTTCTGCACCTTTTATACTTGAGTTTGCTTCAAACAACCTTGCTAGCCTAGACTTGTATTGAGAGGAATTCTTCTCGTGCATCCAAATCCTTGAGCCAATAACCATGCCATTTGTGTCCACCATACCTACCTACTACATGGTATTTCTCCGCCATTCCAAAGTACATTACTTGAGTGCTACCTTTAAATTTCTATTCCTTTGTCTTTGCAATACATAGCTCATGGGACAAATAGCCTTAAAAACTATTGTGGTGAAGAATATGTACTTATGTGTCTTATTTCTTATTAAGTTGCTTGTTGTGCGGTAACCATGTTTCTGGGGACGCCATCAACTCTTTTACCTTTGTTGAATATCATGTGAGTTGCTACGCATGTTCGTCTTGTCTGAAGTAAGGGCGATTTTCATGATCATATGGTTTGAGTATGCATACTGTTAGAGAAGAACAATGGGCCGCTAACTAAAGCCATGATTCATGGTGGAAGTTTCAGTGTGGACAACTAATCCTCAATCTCTTATGAGAATATTAACTGTTGTTGAATGCTTATGCATTAAAGAGGAGTCCATTATCTCGTTGTCTATGTTGTCCCGGTATGGATGTCTAAGTTGAGAATAATCAAAAGCGAGAAATCCAATGCGAGCTTTCTCCTTAGACCTTTGTACAGGTGGCATAGAGGTACCCCTTTGTGACACTTGGTTGAAACATATGCTATGCAATGATAATCCGTGTTAATCCAAGCTAATTAGGACAAGGTGCAAGCACTATTATTATACTATGCATGAGGCTTGCAACTTATAAGATGTCTTATACATAACACATATGCTTTATTACTACCGTTGACAAAATTGTTTCTTGTTTTCAAAATGAAAAGCTCTAGCACAAATATAGTAATCAATGCTTCCTCTGCGAAGGGCCTATCTTTTACTTTATTGTTGAGTCAGTTTGCCTATTCTTTCTATCCCAGAAGCAAACACTTGTATCAACTGTGTGCATTGATTCTTACATGTTTACTTATTGCACTTGTTATATTGCTTTGTGTTGACAATTATCCATGAGATATATATATGTTGAAGTTGAAAGCAACCGCTAAAACTTTATCTTCCTTTGTGTTGCTTCAATGCTTGTACTTCGAATTTATTGCTTTATGAGTAACTCTTATGCAAGTCTTATTGATGCTTGTCTTGAAAGTATTATTCATGAAAAGTCTTTGCTATATGATTTATTTGTTTACTCATTATCTTCATCATTGCTTCGAATCGCTGCATTCATCTCATATGCTTTACAATAGTACGATCAAGATTATGATAGCATGTCACTTCAGAAATTATCTTTGTTATCGTTTACCTATTCGAGGGCGAGTAGGAACTAAGCTTGGGGATGCTTGATACGTCCCAAACGTATCTATAATTTCTTATGTTCCATGCTACTTTTATGATGATACTCACATGTTTTATACACATTATATGTCATTATTATGCATTTTCCGGCACTAACCTATTGACGAGATGCCGAAGAGCCGGTTGTTGTTTTCTCGCTGTTTTTGGTTTCAGAAATCCTAGTAAGGAAATATTCTCGGAATTGGACGAAATCAACGCCCAGGGTCCTATTTTTGCACGAAGCTTCCAGAAGATCGGAGAGGAAACGAAGTGGGGCCACGAGGTGGCGACACAACAAGGCGGCGCGGCCTGGGCCCTAGCCGCGCCGGCTTGTTGTGTGGGCCCCTCGTGACGCCTCCTGACCTGCCCTTCCGCCTACTTAAAGCCTTCGTCGCGAAACCCCTGATACGTCTCCGACGTATCGATAATTTCTTATGTTCCATGCCACATTATTGATGATATCTACATGTTTTATACACATTATATGTCGTATTTATGCATTTTCCGGCACTAACCTATTAACGAGATGCCGAAGAGCCGGTTGTTGTTTTCTCGCTGTTTTTGGTTTCAGAAATCCTACAAAGGAAATATTCTCGGAATTGGACGAAATCAACGCCCAGGGTCCTATTTTTGCACGAAGCTTCCAGAAGACCGAGGGGGAAAGGAAGTGGGGCCACGAGGCGCCGACACAACAGGACGGCGCGGCCTGGCCCTTGGCCGCGCGGCCCTGGCGTGTGGGGCCCTCGTGTGGCCCCCCGCGTTGCCCTTCCGCCTACTTAAAGCCTTCGTCGCGAAACCCCCGCATCGAGAGCCACGATACGGAAAACCTTATCGAGACGCCGCCGCCGCCAATCCCATCTCGGGGATTTTGGAGATCGCCTCCGGCACCCCGCCGGAGAGGGGAATCATCTCCCGGAGGACTCTTCACCGCCATGGTCGCCTCCGGAGTGATGAGTGAGTAGTTCACCCCTGGACTATGGGTCCATAGCAGTAGCTAGATGGTTGTCTTCTCCTCATGTGCTTCATTGTCGGATCTTGTGAGCTGCCTAACATGATTAAGATCATCTATCTGTAATTCTATATGTTGTGTTTGTCGGGATCCGATGGATAGAGAATACTATGTTATGTTGATTATCAATCTATTACCTATGTGTTGTTTATGATCTTGCATGCTCTCCGTTATTAGTAGAGGCCCTGGCCAAGTTTTTACTCTTAACTCCAAGAGGGAGTATTTATGCTCGATAGTGGGTTCATGCCTCCATTAAATCCGGGACGATGACGAAAAGTTCTAAGGTTGTGGATGTGCTCGTTGCCACTAGGGATAAAACATTGATGCTATGTCCGAGGATGTAGTTATTGATTACATTACGCACCATACTTAATGCAATTGTCTCGTTGTTTGCAACTTAATACTGGAAGGGGTTCGGATGATAACCTCGAAGGTGGACTTTTTAGGCATAGATGCATGCTCGGATAGCGGTCTATGTACTTTGTCGTAATGCCCAATTAAATCTCACAATACTCATCATATCATGTATGTGCATTGTTATGCTCTCTTTATTTGTCAATTGCCCGACTGTAATTTGTTCACCCAACATGCTATTTATCTTATGGGAGAGACACCTCTAGTGAACTGTGGATCCCGGTCCATTCTTTACATCTGAAATACAATCTACTGCAATACTTGTTTTACTGTTCTTTGCAAACAATCATCATCCACACTATACATCTAATCCTTTGTTACAGCAAGCCGGTGAGATTGACAACCTCACTGTTTCGTTGGGGCAAAGTACTTTGGTTGTGTTGTGCAGGTTCCACGTTGGCACCGGAATCCCTGGTGTTGCGCCGCACTACATCCCGCTGCCATCAACCTTCAACGTGCTTATTGGCTCCTGCTGGTTCGATAAACCTTGGTTTCTTTCTGAGGGAAAACTTGCCGCTGTACGCATCACACCTTCCTCTTGGGGTTCCCAACGGACGCGTGTTGTACGCGTATCAACCCCCAGTACCGAGAGCCACGATACGGAAAACCTTCCAGAGACGCCGCCGCCGCCAATCCCATCTCGGGGGATTCAGGAGATCGCCTCCGGCACCCTACCGGAGAGGGGAATCATCTCCCGGAGGTCTCTTCATCGCCATGATCGCCTCCGGATCGATGTGTGAGTAGTTCACCCCTGGACTATGGGTCCATAGCAGTAGCTAGATGGTTGTCTTCTCCTCATCGTGGTATCATGTTAGATCTTGTGAGCTGCCTATCATGATCAAGATCATCTATTTGTAATCCTACATGTTGTGTTTGTTGGGATCCGATGAATATTGAATACTATGTCAAGTTGATTATCAATCTATCATATATGTTATTTATGTTCTTGCATGCTCTCCGTTGCTAGTAGAGGCTCCGGCCAAGTTGATACTTGTGACTCCAAGAGGGAGTATTTATGCTCGATAGTGGGTTCATGCCTCCATTAAATCTGGGACAAGTGACGTAAAGTTCTAAGGTTGTGGATGTGTTGTTGCCACTAGGGATAAAACATCGATGCTTTGTCTAAGGATATTTGTATTGATTACATTACGCACCATACTTAATGCAATTGTCCGTTGTTTACAACTTAATACCGGAGGGGTTCGGATGATAACTCGAAGGTGGACTTTTTAGGCATAGATGCATGTTGGATAGCGGTCTATGTACTTTGTCGTAATGCCCCGATTAAATCTCATAGTACTCATCATGATATATGTATGTGCATTGTTATGCCTTCTTTATTTGTCAATTGCCCAACCGTAATTTGTTCACCCAACATCTGCTATCTTATGGGAGAGACACCACTAGTGAACTGTGGACCCCGGTCCTATTCTTTACATCTGAAATACAATCTACTGCAATTGTTCTTTACTGTTCTTCGCAAACAATCATCATCTTCCACACAATACATCTAATCCTTTGTTTACAGCAAGCCGGTGAGATTGACAACCTCACTGTCACGTTGGGTCAAAGTTCTGTGATTGTGTTGTGCAGGTTCCACGTTGGCGCCGGAATCTCTGGTGTTGCGCCGCACTACACTCCGCCGCCATCAACCTTCCACGTGCTTCTTGACTCCTACTGGTTCGATAAACCTTGGTTTCTTACTGAGGGAAACTTGTTGCTGTGCGCATCACACCTTCCTCTTGGGGTTCCCAACGGACATGTCAACTACACGCATCAGTGATCATGTACCATCTTACAGTTTTGATCATCTGTCCCAAGCCTCTCGCATCTAAGCCCTATCGTTTCCAACTCCTAAGTGCACACGGTTCCTTTCAAAAACCTGTTTTGGCCCTGTTTTCTGTACCACCGGAAGTTTTGGTCGCTTCGGCTGGTACTTCCGCCTGGATTCCTCTCGCCAGAACCAGTCTTCAGCGTCACTGTTATGTTGGTGGGTACGCTCTGCTGGGACCAGAAGTTCTGGCCCCAGCGAGCGGTACTTCCGCCCAAACTTTTTCCCACTTATTGGGTCGGGAACGGGGAGACAGTTTTGTCTCCCGACTTTCCCCCAAATCCACATCTGGTTCGTGCTCTTCCTCTCCCTTGGCGTTGGCGGTACTACCGGTCGGATCTCTTCATTCCGGTGACCTCCGCCGGATCCCCTCCGTGGGATTGCATCCCCTCCCTCTCCTTCACCATGGCTCCTCCCGGTTTGTGCTCTCTCCCTTTCTAGTTGTGGGTTGACCTCACTAGATGAAACATAGTGCATAATGCTAGGCCAAGCTTTGGTAGAAACCATCTAGATGCTTTTCCCCTGCTAGATCGTGTATATAAACTTTGTTTTGGAGCAGTTCACCTCGTCATTACCGTGAATCCGGGGGAAAGTCGTGTTGTCCTTGTGCAGCCGGTAGTACCGGCGCAAGCCACCGGTACTTCCGCTCGGGCGGAACTTCCGCCGGTTCCCTCCGGAACTTCCGGTCTGGCGTGTTTTCCTGTTCTGGACTCAGGTTTCTGTCCAGATTCTGGATTTGGCTTCCCTTTTTTCATGTGCACTCATCTATCTGCAACCATCTTCATATGTGTATCTCAGGTGGTTCCAATAAAAGAGGGAAGGGGCATGTAGAAGAAGAAGACCTTGAGATCACTCGCGCATCCAAGCTCACGGCTCGTCAACAGCCGGCTCAACGGAATGTCAAGTCAACCGTAGTCCATGGCAAGAAGACTCATGTATCAGTCAAGAACATGCCATACCTTGAGTACAAGGAGCTACGGCAGGAGAATCCATATCTGATCCCTCAGAATCATATGCGGATAAGCGCTTCCACAACAAATCCCAAGAGGAAATCTTTTATGAGATCTATGTGACCTTCAAGAAGGGCATTGTCACTCAGCATTCCATTGACACCGCCAAGATGGATGCGTCAAAGTACTTTGCTGAAGCCTATGCTTTGTGTGGAGAGTTTGGGCTCTATCCCATTATGGAGCTCAACAAGGACTTCGACAATTGTTTGATCCAACAGTTCTATGCAACCGTCCACTTTATCAAGATGAAGCCAGGAAATTCCGTTGGGTGACATATGAGACACTTCTTGAAGCCAACTTGGCAAGCTTTAGTGCAGCTTTTGGATACCCTCGCTCTCCTGTGGCGGATGAAAATGGATGGCGGTCGCATGATAGCTCGTTTGCCCTTACCAACGATGTGTTGGCTCCTCTCTATATTAAGGGATGGGGTATTTCTGGGCAAGAGTGCGGATCTTCTCCCCACTTGGGACATCATGCTTCGCGTCTACCGTGAAACCATTGGACCCAAGGGTCGCAATATAAGCTACAATGTTAAGCAAGATAGGTAAGAGTGGGACTCCCTGACGAAGACCCTTTCGAGTTTGGAAATAATGTTATATATCATCATTAACCATAATACCCACACTACCTCGTTTATGAGGCATTTATCCAGTTGCACCATTTAGGATCAAAACCTTTCATACCTAAAGCTTGCTAAAGAAAGGGCCATCTAATCTTGTCATATGCTTTCTCAAAGTCTA